>NW_004567112.1:24747421-24765981 GCF_000260355.1 Condylura cristata | reverse complement strand
GGGCAGGCGGGAATCGAACTCATGCGGAAGCGGCTTTAGATTTTCAGTGTTGTGCTTTAACCCGCTGCGCCACCAGGGAGGGCCCCATCTTACCCATTTTCAAGTGCACAGTTCAATGGTATAAATGCATTCATGTGTGTGCGACCATCAGTGCTGTCCATTCCTGTGATCCTTTTCATCCTGTCAAACTGGAACTTGGACAACTTTTGAAAGCAAAGAAAGGCATCTTGGTAGATGATGGATCCTGTGACAGGGTGGATCCTCTCATGATCAGGGAGCACAGGCATATACTTTATAAGCAAACGTGGCCCAGGAAGTCAGCATTTGGTTGTGAAATTACTTTTCTCTATTGAAGGTATTTCTATAGTGAGCCCAAGACTCCTGAGCCAGGAACTACAGTGTGTGGCAACCTCTTAGCAAAGCACAAAGTCCTCCTATTATCCAGAAGTCACGAAGGATTTCCCTTGCATATTGCTGGAAATGGGCTAGGATTTGAGGCTGGGCTAGGACATCAACAGATGTCCCAATCATCACCCAAGAAATCTGAAATGCTGGACATACTGTGTAGGTCTGGAGTCACCTCTGAGGCATGTACAGACAGGGACACTGAATAAAAGCACATCTGGCTGGTGTCAAGAGCTGCCATGAATGGAGCCAGGCCTGAGGGAAGTTGTTTGCCCCAAAGCTCTGCCCTCTCTGGGTGGCATGCTATAACTTGGAACAAGAGGGCCCAGAACCACCACCTCCCAGGTTCTCAAGGTTCCAAGACTCATCAGCAGCTAACTAACTCAAGGGTTGGGCAACATTTATCTACAAAGGATCAGATTATAGGTGGTGTGGCCACACGGTGTTTGTATGACTCAGCTCTGCTGTGACAGGGCAGAAGCAGCTGCAGTTAATTGCAAATGAATGTACTCTGTCCAACAAACCTTATATGTAAACATTGAAATTTAATTCATCTTCACCTATTGTGAAATATTTTCTTTTGACTTTCCCTCCAACATTTGAAAATGTAAAACTCATTTGTGACTTATTGGCCAAATCCAGCAGGGGCTGGATTCAATCATAGTTTGACGAGCCCAGGACTAACCCCCATGTCTTGGAAGGACTCAGGGCTAGTAGGGTGTTCCCAACATCCAGCCTTCACCATGGGGGGAGGGGGGCACCTTGCTGGGGGGAGAGCAGCTACAGCTGGTTAGGATGAAAGAGTTGCCCCACACCCTGCTTCCACAAATGCAGTCCCACTGGACACGGAGCTCCAGGTCTTGCCCCCAGCGAGGTGAACAACAGCCTGTCCTCACCACTGTGACCATCAAATGTGCCTCCAAGGCAGTTGCTGAGGACTCACGAAGGTGCAGACCCTGCTCTTCATGACACTTTCCTGCCATCTACTGGCTGATTGTTACATCAGGTCCACACCAACTGTGAACTTGAACGGGCGCCTGGAGTTTGGGCAGACACCATTTCTTCGATTTAAGCAGAGGCCTGCTGCGTTCGGAAACATACACTGGGAAGCAACGGACTCCAAAGAGTTCCAGAAGATGTCATGCGAGTCACATCAAGATCCCTCTTTCATAACTTTCTAGAATTGAAGGATGGGGTGGAGTGGGGATGGAAGGAATCACCGGGCTGTTCTTTTCCAGTCTGCAGTGCCAGGCTGCCTTCTGCTCTGCACTGGGGATGAAGCGCACACAGATATGCTTTCTATATCAGGCTGGCCCAACCCTTGGAGAGACAAGAAGGGGAGAGGCCATCAGTACCTCACATGCACGGCAGCGATGCCAGGGGCAGCTGGTCCACACAGCTCTGTTCTACTATTAATCCTGAAACGGCTCCAAGCTGAGAGCAGTAAAACCTGAGTGAGGCTCAGCTTTGCTACTGCCACCATTGGTTGCCACTAAGCCTCCTCTTGCCTCAATTTCTCAGACCCTTCCATGAGAACACTCCTCCTGGGCATGTAACTCACAGAAGTTACATGGCCGTGGGATGAACACCCTTTTCATAGCATTATACTGGAATGTGCTTTCCTGTACCAGAGGCTGGACTGAGACCAGAAAGTGGAAGTATGAGGGCTGGCCCTACTCATGTGAGTGTCAGAGAAATACCATGAAACCTTTAAAGTTAGTCCACAGCATGGCTCCAGGCTTTCAGGACATAGCAATGAATTCCCAGGTGTCAAAAGAAAAGGTCAGACCCAGGGACCAAGGGAAAATTGAAAAGACACTAAGTCCACCATCTCTAATTCAAAAGGAAAACCTTCCGCCCCAGGCCAGGCTCTATTCACTATTAGCGAGCAGAAAGTAAAAAACAGGGGAGGATCTGTTTTGCCCTGCCTCCCAGTCTTCTGGACATTTCCAGCACTCAGGAAGGAGACACTGAAGGTCAAGAGTTCCCACAGTAAAACAGGTGTGGGCACAGTGAAGGCTTGGGAAGTCCGAGGTGCAGGTCTCCTAGAACTCGGGGTGCTGTGTCAGGCCTGGGGTGAGGGGTGTGCATAAAATGCAAACATCAGACCCAGATCTCCTAACAAAACTGTCCAAGAAGAGCCAACCGACCCCAGTGTTATGACAGCTGCAAGGGGGCAGGCCAGCACTGAGGACGTCTGCCTGTGTGGGGACAATGGGTCCTTTGTGGGCTCCAGGTGGGTCTGGGGAGGGGAAGTATGAGGAGGCAGTCCTCGCCAGGACCCCAGAAATGGAACGTTGCCTGGGAAGGGCCGAAGACAACAGCTCACCCAAGCTTAAGTCCAGCAGAACAGACAAGGTTCTTGCTTCGTTTTGAAAAACTCCGTCCATCTCCTCCGTCCCACGAGTGAACTCTGCACGGAAGCTTCTGTCTGGGATCGCGGGGTGCTCTGAGCCTGTGTGTTGTAGAGTCTCCCTCCTTAGAGTGCCAAGCAACGGGCATGGCATCCCTGGCACACAAAACACAGACGATGCGCTGCCCACTGTGCCCTGAATGAGGAGGGCAGGAAATCCCACCCAGCTCGCTTGCCTGCCAGCCCTCCCTACACCAGAGCAGGAGGGCCCAAAAGCACTGCTCCCAGCCTGTCCTCCTCGCCTCCTTTCCCGCTGCTCCACCTCTCACCACCCTTCACGGAGTCAGGGCCATGGGGCACAACATCCCTGGGCTGCATGCCTATTGACTCTGAGGAGCTCATATGGTGCCCTGCAAAGCCCTCCCTGCCCCCCAGCACCCACCACAAGCCCGAGTCCAGGTGTTAATAGTAGGAGTATCCCGAAGACCAAGTAGCCTAGGGAAGTAGAACAGAGAATAACTTCAGGTAGACCCTATATGTGCCCTGGAGGGCCCTAACTGACTAATGACACACTTCACTCAGGACATCCTCCTGGAGGCCCGAGGTCACCACCCAGCAGCACACATAAGGCCATGCTTCAGCCCCTTCTGCCATTTGTGTGGGATATTTCCTAATTTGTTCAGAACTCAGACATTCAGAGATGTATTTATTGACTCTGCTCAGAGACCCCAACCCCTCTCAGGCCCCATGTCCGGCCCTAAGATTCACCACTTCCCAGGATGATTTATAATACAGTTCACCCCCTTCAGGAGAAACCCCCTCCACTCGGGGCCAACCCCGAGACACATAAAGGCTGCAGTGCAGCTAGGGACAGCGATGCCAGCCTGTGCTCTCCACTCTGACAGGCTTCTTCTGGGCAAAGTTCTTTCTCTTCCCCCACACAGAGCACAACCTCCCTGATGCTTTGGGGAAGGAGAGCACTGTGGGGTTAGAACATGCAGAAGATGCATGGCATAGCTTCTCATGGCAAAAGGTACCATACAGGTGTATGGTCAAGGATTAGAAAGGCAAGGAAGCAAAAAGATACAGAGGTGTGTTATCCACCACCCCTACCTTCCTCCTCCATAACACATTAGTACATATCCAGTAAGGAGTTAAGGATGTGCCTTCTTCACAAAGACAAGGAATGTGTATGATGTAGTGTGTGTGTACCTGTGTGTCCGTGTGCATATCTAAGTGCCTCTATGTGTGCCTGGATGTGTGTGTCTAGGTGTGAGCACTTACATCCTCTGAGCAGGGGAAGGAAGTGTTGGAAGAGAAAGCATGAGGCTTAGAGCAAGTACCAAGGCCACACTTTTTCTCCCCTTCCCTCCTTGGACCTAGTACAGGGGGCCAGGGATGGCCACACAGTAGACTCGTCTTGAAGCCCAAGTCTGAGTTAGAACTGAGAGAACAGTACATCTTGGAAGACACAGCAGCAAGCCTTTCAGAGAGGCCTTAGCCACCCAGCTCTACCTGCTCTATACCTGAATGACGTGGTAGAACATCCTTAAGTTCCCAAAGGACGAAATGGAACTTGGAAGTTCAATAAGCCAGGTGAGGTGGGGAATGGGAGAAGCTACATCAAATGAACCCACACGGACAGTCTCCAGTGAAGCCCAGGCAGAGATTCTGCTACTACCTCAACAGGCCTCTGTACCAGGACACCAAGGGCCATGGACACCATTCCTGGAGGCCTGTCCCACCTTAATCCAGAAGGCTATGAAAAATGCACCAAAAAACGCCAGGATCAGCCGAGTTAGGGCAAGAGAACAAGCCCAAGCCTTAAAGGGGGTGGCTGCTGAGCGCCTTTGTTGTATCAAGTGAGCGTTTGGGCAGTCCCAGGCTCCCAGTTAAAACCACAAAGTTTGAAACTGAAAATGCATGAGAAATGATTAAGTCAGAAGTCAACCAGGAAATGGTTGGCTTCTCTCTATGAGTCCTAAAAGAATCTAGACTAGAATTATGGGAAACAACAAGGTTACATTTCTTTCACACCCAGATCTAATGGGGAACTTTGAACCACTACGAAGTCTGCCTGTCCTTGCGGTCTGCTGAGGGTCCCCAGTCGCGGGCTGCAATGGGAGAGGTCACCTGTGTCCCTCCACACAGACCCCGCCTCACCCGCACACCAGAAGTACAGGGCAGACTGGAACACACGTTCCCAAGAATCCACTTGATGGTAATCACTGCGGCTGCTTTATGAAAGGACTCCTTGAGTTGGAATGAGTCCGTTTGTAATAAATTCAATAAACTTCAGGCCATAAACAAAGATTAAGTTCCTCCAAGCAGTTCAGTAATTTTGCAATGTAAAGCCCACACCATCTGGAAGATGTTCCTAAGCGTGCGCTCACTGCCCCCTGCTGGAAGCTTCCGCGTCGTCAGTCGCGCTCCACTACCCTAAGCAGCACTGGGCTGGTCGGTCTGCACCTGCCAGGTGTCGCCTAACTCTAATGTGCCTTATCTTTATAGCCTATTTGCGAGAAGCCATTCCAGACAGCACCATTCTTAATTCTCGGAAATCACTACATGCCAGACGCTGACCTGGGCCCAGCAAGCTGCTCTGGGACCCCAGGCCAGAGCTGCAGACCACAAAATGTTCCAGAATAGGCTCAGGCACAGGGGAACCTCGGCCAAGGGATGATTCAAGGTGAAGTGTGTTTCCACGGGGTGACACGGGGTCTGTTTCTGGTGTCCTCTCCTAATCATCTCCTTTGTCATCTACTGACATATAAGCAGAAGAAGCTTCCGTGGCAAGGGAGGGCACCCAACTTTATTGTGTGCCTTCTGCGCTCTAGGGAGTCTCTGGATTCAGGTTATGGAGGAAACTCGAAATCTCTTATTTGTCAGGATCCTGAGGGTAAGGGCAGCAGCTAAAATCACTCAGAAATGTACAGAGTTGTATAAAATTGTCATACTCCAAAAAAAAAAAATCTTTAGAAAGCCACCCAGCATTCAATTTCATATCCAGCGATGTGAACATAGCTATGTTTTAATTTATAATATTCCTTTAACGAAAAGAACAATTTTTCTCTACCAGTATAACGAACATGAGCACATATGGCGGATACATCCAAAAAAAAAAGATACTACGCCTGCGGCGATTTTCTGTTTGATAGAATTAATAATACATGTTCCCCTTTTCTATTTTTCAGCATGTTTATATTACAAATGGTACTGTTTTTATAATCCTAAAAAACAAAAAAAGAAAAACATTTGTAAACAAGAGCATCTGCAGAGCCCAGAGTAAGCCCTGCCAGTCCAGTGCTGCTTGAAGGTAGCATGTTCGAGTCCATCTGCTTCCACAGAAGGGTCAGGTGACCCAATAAAGCCCGAGCAGCAGAACGGAAGATCTGGGACTCATGTCTGAAGGTCCTCATTTTTCTGGAAACAGGACAGGATGCTGTCTTCTGGAGTGGACATATATATATATACAAGCTATGAAGAAGCTGTCCGGGACAGTTGCGGCAGAAGTGAGCACTATGCAGACTACACCATTTCCTGTCTCAGGGATCGCCATCCAGTACCGGATTCACCAATCTGATTGGCCATCTGGTCGCCTCACACAGGTCTCTATGCCCAAGCCACAAGAAACTGCTTAGGGACCCCATGTCTGCTTGGAAACAGCCTCGAGAGGCCGGCAGCGCCGCTGAACTACGTTTCCCACAATGCTCGAGGAAGCCCGGGCCGCCGATGTCCGGAGTCCGACAGGCGTTCTCGCGCGGTACCTCCTGGGAGTTGTAGTCCATTGCCATCGCGCCGGCGCTGCTGCGGGCTCGGCGCTGGCCTTTGTCTGTCTGCGGGCGCGCGCCGCTGCGGTGAGTGAGGCCGCCGGCCGGGTCAGTGCGCCCTGGCTAGGCGGGGACGCGCTGGCAGGCCGCCACCCCTGGGGCCGCTGCAGCCCCGAGCAGGCCTGATCGGACTGGGCTCGAGGGAGGCCTCGCGAGGGGTGAGGTCCGCGGCCCATTGTGAAGGGTCCTTCTGGACCGAGAGTGGGTGCTGGCAGGCCTGGGGGACTAGAGGGGGTAAGGGGCTGGCTGGGAGGAGGAGCTGGGCCCCTCCAGCCGCTGATCTGCAGGGCAGGCTTGCTGAAGGCCTCTGCATCCAGGAAGCACAGGAGGCAGAGGCCTCAGGCAGGTGTGCCCGGGGGCCTGCGGTGAGGGGAAAGGTGGACAGGGGAAAGAGCAGTAGGGAGGGCCAGTGGGAGGAAAGACAGCTCCCTTGGGGGAATGGAGAAAAGATAAACTGGATTTAGGTACGTGGAGAAAATAATCAGCTCTTCTCAGACTCTCCTAATCTGTCCCCTGAAGGCTCCCTTGACAGCAAAACTGCCCCCCTCTTGCTCTCTTCTTTTGAGGACCCTCTGCTTCAGGCTTTATACCTCTGGGTGGTCAGAGACCCTTCACATTGGTTCTTTTGTTCTTAAGCAGGCTGATCTGACAGTATCATAACTATTTAATACATGAAGAATTAGATCAGTGCTATCCAGCTACTTGCCCAAGATCACAATGACAGGAGGGGAGGGCAGTCAAGGCAGAATTCCAACTTGTTCATGGCCTAATTCTGTGCTTTTCCCAAACTATAGTAGCCTTTTTGATAAGGAAATCAGTGTTTTCTATGACAAACCACTTTATCTAAAATCTTTAGGAAACTGACCCGTCAGACTTGTGACCTAGGAAGAAAAATAAGAGTTTTCCATTATTAATCAAAAGAGGTATCTGAGACACACTGAATTACTTGTAGATCTCACCACATATGAAAAGGCAGCGCTTTAAGACCTAAATCCACTTTCTCACTAAACTCTCTGGGGATTTCCCAGGAACACAGTCCAAGGGGACTTTAGACAGCAGATGCCATGTATTTCCACTGACTCTCAGTGGATATGTACTTGTTGAAATAACACCTTGAACTTCCAGGTGAATGTCCTTTGGCATCCTGGCTACCAAGAGGGATTCCTTAGTGGCCTCTCCATCAAATTGGTGGTTTCTCCAAATGAGAGTTTAAAATGCCTCTCCAGTCCATAGAATGCATAGTCATTAAGAAGACCGGGTGTTTAGGTTTAGAAAGCAAAGAATTGTAGCATATCCCTGCTTTCCTTAAGAGGCCACCATTTTGATGGGACATGTTAGGGAGACATGGAGACTACATATTTAGCCACTGCATAGATAACATGCAAAAATCCAATAATTAGGGCCCGAGAGTAAGAAGTAAATATTCAAAAATTTTTGAAAAAAATAAATTTGGTTCGAGGAATCCTGTGACCTGGAAGAATAATGAATTCTGACCAAGCTCTGTTCCATTCTATTCAATTTTTTAAAAAAGATTTATTTATTTATGCATACAGAACTGGGGTAAAGGCCAGAGGTGAAAGGGTGGTGAGAGGATTCACCAGAGACAGAACGGAGAGCAGAACAGGCCCACTGAGGAAGTACACTGCTGAGGGGAGCAGCGGGTGGGCCAGGAGAGGTCTGCAGTGCCATGTGGTCACCTCCAGGATAGGCAGGGATCGAACTCATGCGGAAGTGGCTTTTGCTTCTCAGTGCTATACTTTAACCCACTGCGCCACCATGGAGGGCCCCCATTCTGTTCAATTTTATAAGAACTCTCACCAGCCCTTTAGTGATAAGGAACTTGGGGATGGTCAAGTGTAGGGACATAGGGCATAGACTATACCAAAAGTCAGGCATTTGAACCTTTGCTCTACCTTGACTCATAACTGGCTCTGAGAATTTGGGTAAGTTACTGGTTGGAGTGCCAGACTGGGATATGGGATAATATCCAAGTATTTATACTTTCTCAAACTGGTATTCTCATAGTTGAACAATAGGAGAGGGGTCATTCTGAGTCTGGAGCCTCCTGAGAACTGCTAAAGGCTGACATAAAAATTTCATGTTCTATCCCTATAACCTTAGTAGGACAGGCGAGGACAGCTAGTCATTTCCATCTTACATCCAATCATGAAAGTGAAAATGTTGGTTTTTACAGATACTAAATTTCTCTAGAGACTTGAAATTTAAAAAAAAAAAAAAATAGTGAATGGTTGGTAGGAGAAGGAAGTAGAAGATCCCAGTTACATGCCAGGTACAAACAGCAGTGGCTGTTACCTTGGGATTAGCAGAAAGAAATGTGTGTCTCTGTATTCTCTGCTTTCCCATCTTCTCCTTCCTCTGCATTGATTTGTGAGGTCCACTTTACAATTTTATTATAAGTCACTGGCATCTTGCAATCCCTATTTCCTGTGTTCATTTACATGCCCAAAACTATCCCTGTTGGCTTTATCCTTCTCACTTACCATTCTCCCCTCTCCCCTGCTTCCTATTGTTGTTCTGGGTTGTTTTGTTGGTTTTATGTATGTGTTGGTGTATGTGTTTGGTTTTTTTGTTTTTTTTTTTTCTCCTCAGGTGATCAAGAACAGCCCATGGAAGAATCATACGAGGAGGTGTTGATTCAGGTCACACAGCAGGAGTGGACATGTTTGGGTTTCCGACAGCTACCCTGCTGGACTGTCACGGACGATATGCCCAGAATGTAGCATTTTTCAGTGAGTGAGTCGGTTGATCACTGGGATGCCTTAGCGCACCATACTCTGCGTCGTTGTTCTCAGTCTTCCTTAACAGACTGAAGAAGCAGAGAAAACAGTCCTCCAGTAGAGCTTATAGGGAAAGCCTGCAGTTTGGCATTAGAAAACAGAATCAGTGAGACAGCACCCTGCTGAGAAGGGTCACCTAAGGTAGTCTGAGAGTGTGAATGAGCCACTAGGTTCTCCACACAATTCCTGAATAAGGGTAAGACAGGAGAACAAGGAGGAAATCTCCCCAGTATGATTCCAGGAAAACTGCTGGCAGTGATGACTGGACCCCCATATTTAAAGTGGAATAGGAGCCTCGAATGCAAAGTGATGTTGTAAAATGATATCAATATCTGCTTAGGAAATGTGTGAGAATAACTTCTAAACCAAATTTATTTTACTTCCATCACAGTTTGGTAGAGAGTAGTAGCATGGGTTTTAAGGGGAAATTTCCTTAGATCAAATGTTGTCATTTCCCTGGCTCTATCTGTACTACCAGTCAAGTTCTTTAACTTTCTTGAGCTCCAAGTTCTTTGTATAATGGGACACTAAGCTCTGATATGTAGAGTTACATGATTAGAGATAAGAGATGTAACATATCCAGGATGTTAGTACATATTTCTTGACCTCATGGTACCTACACCACTGTCAGGACAGCAGTTTAAAGTGGAGGTGGATTTCTCAGGAAGCAAATGAAGTTTCACTTCCAGGACCCCTCACTCATATTGTTCTCTTAAGGTCCTATCCGTACTTGTATATTTTTTCTTAATGTAGTATCTGCAAAATGTTAAGGTTTTAGGCACCTTTTTTGGGATCAGAGTAGAGTTGGCTGTGGGACTCTATGTGCTCTTCTATATTTTTTGTAATTTCTCAGGGTCTGAATTATTTCTGTAAATAGGAATAACCATGGATTGTTTGGCAGGCTTAAACTTAAATGCACGCCTGTGTTTGAATCCCGCTGTACACTTCACTGGCTGCATGACCTTTCACTACTTCCCTGTGTGTTCATTTCTTTATCTATAGCAATCTCAGAATATGATCATTTTCAGGAATAATTCTCTATGTGACATTCATAGTATAATGTCTCGCACATAAACACTCAAACCATCACTTCTTTTTCCCCTGTTCTTCTCACTCAGCATATCGGTGCCTCTTACATGACTTCCCTCTCATTTTACCAGATGTGATGACAGAAACCCACCACAAATATGAGCACTCTGAGGCCACAGGATCCTCAAGCTGGGATTTCCAGAATTCTTTTAGAAGAGAGAGACTGGAACAAAAATCCCCAGATTCTAAGACTCTACAGGAAGAGTCACCTGGAGTGAGACAGAGGGTCTATGAGTGCCAGGAGTGTGGAAAATCCTTCAGGCAGAAGGGCAGCCTAACCTTACACGAGAGAATCCACACTGGTCAAAAGCCCTTTGAGTGTACTCATTGTGGAAAAAGCTTCAGGGCCAAAGGCAATCTGGTTACACATCAGCGAATACACACAGGCGAGAAGCCCTATCAGTGCAAGGAGTGTGGGAAAAGCTTTAGTCAAAGAGGGAGTCTGGCCGTTCACGAAAGACTCCACACTGGACAGAAACCTTATGAATGTGCTATTTGTCAGAGAAGTTTCAGGAATCAAAGTAACCTTGCTGTCCATAGAAGAGTTCACAGTGGCGAGAAGCCCTATAGGTGTGATCAGTGTGGAAAAGCCTTCAGTCAGAAGGGAAGCTTAATTGTTCACATCAGAGTCCACACAGGCCTCAAGCCCTATGCCTGTGCACAGTGCAGGAAGAGTTTCCACACCAGGGGGAATTGTATCCTACATGGCAAAATCCACACAGGGGAGACACCTTATCTGTGTGGCCAGTGTGGAAAGAGCTTCACTCAGAGAGGGAGCCTGGCTGTGCACCAGCGAAGTTGCTCACAAAGACTCACCCTATGACCACTCTTCAAAGGAAGTCCCATGAATTAAGAATACAACGTCCTCTGAGATCAAGCTATTTCTTTAACTATGGAATGCATGGAGCCGTCAGGAAAACCAGCATTGGAGATAACAAACTGATTTTCCTTTCCCCAAAATGAATATGAAAAATAAGTGTCCTGTTAATTATCATTATCATGTATATCACATAGATTCTGTTTATTTTGAACTAATTTCTCAAGGTGCCTCTATTAATCCAGTGGCACTGGGAGATTGTTCTCTCATAAGATCATTTTTAAATTTGTAGTTTACATCATCAGCCTTTTAAAAAGCATCAGTTCTTTATCCACCCCAAGGTTCGTTATTTCCCTGCATATTCAAATTAATCTTGTTTTGCATTCAAGACCAATGGGAAAATTTCATAGCATGAATAATTATTTTAATAATCCTCTTATTGAACTTTGTCTTGCCTGGATGATACTCCCAATAACTTAGTTTAACAAATCACTCATGTCCAGAGCAGAGCCCTGATCTTTCCTGGCAAAAGAAGATTGCAGTGCATCAAAAGTGTGATATCTGTACACTGAGATTTTCTTCAGTCTTCTACTCCTCACAGAGAATTTGCCAATAGCCAAAAAGCATACACCATCTGTATGCAATCTTTTGAGAACTGTAAGCTTCCTATCATTGCCTCTATTTAACTCCTACTTCCTGGGGAAAACAACCTTCACTCCATTTCTGGCAATACCAACAATAACTTGGGGTTGGGGTCACCTATAAAGTATGTATTATTATTGGTGGATCTGAATTTGTATTAGTGAAATCAGTCCTTCAACAATACTTCCTCTTCCTATACAAACACATGAAGAAAGTTGGAAGCACACTAACTTTTTAGTCACTCAAAGGATGATATTTGAAAAATACTAGAGAACAGAAATTGGCTTTGAAAGGTAATTTGTGTTTTTAAGCCTTGGCCATACAGTTTCATGTTGAGCATTTACGTAATTAAAACAATGGTGATATAACGTGGTTTTCCTGATAAAATACTGTAGGTGACGTAATCCAGAAAATATCATCTAGAAAGGCAAATTATCAAAAGTCTGGGCATTGAAAGCTTTAGATACTATGGGTTTGAATACTAATACAAAAAGTACTCCAAAGATACCCTGACAGGATTTGAAGATGTGTACAAGAATGTTTGTATCTTCATTTTTAATAGTTATCAATGTACAATAATCCAATGACAAATAGCAGGTGATAAATTGTGTTAATATATAATGAAATGTGATTCATCAATAAAAAGTAAAATGTTATGTATGAAATGAGATAGATGAGTCTTAAAGCCTGTTGAATGAAAGAATTCCAGTACATGCACAAATACGGTATTTTATTTATATGCCTTCACAGGACATTATAATACGCTATAATAGAAAAAGAAAAACTAAACTACCATACATAATAATATCTCTCAAGGAAGGTAGGGATAGACTCGCAATAGAAATTGACTTGACTTAAAGGGGCACAGGCCACTTTATAAAGTGGGAAAATATACTTCACCTTCCTTCAGGTAACGAATGTGTATGTCACTGTCAGAATCCACTGATTACAATACTTAAAATCTACAATAGAACACAACACAGTTATGATTTCAGCTTTTTAAGTTCCAAAATTTTTCTTCTTGTTCCTCTTGGTATACTTACTCTGAAGAAAAGCAGCAACCAACCAAGGAAAAAATCTAGCTGAGTCATAAGTCACAAGCGCTTTAATAAAACAAGTTGCAGACAGCTTACCTTATTTTGATCTGAAAAAGAAAGCATTAATTCTTTCACTGTTGTGATGTGACCTCTAGTTTGTTTTTTGTGTTTTTGTTATTGTAATCGTCATTTAAGAGATTTGAGTCAGTTCACCTTTCTAGTTGCTTACAGCTTTTATTATGAATGGATGTCATTATGATGAATACTTTTTCTGTATCAGTTGATATCATCATAAATTTTTTATTCCTTAGGATTTTATCTTCTTTAATATAGGTTATGTTGACTAATTCCCAAAGGTTGAATGAACCTGAAATTCATGGGATAAGCCTCATTTATTCATGGTGTTGTGTATATATATATATATATATATATATATATATATATATATATATATATATATATATATATATATATATTTTTATTTTATTTGGGTTTTATTTTATTTGGAATTTACTTGTAGGTAATGGTAGAGCATTTCTTTTGCGCTTTTAAGCTATTCAGAGGTCTCATACACAGACATATGTTACACATGCACATATAATGCACACAGCTAACGTTCATTGTGTATTTACTATGCATCTGTCATACAGTTAAGCATCCTCCTTTAAACTAATAAAAGGTTATCTGCATGTGGTAGAAGATTTAACAGGCTATATAATTTGTCAGGGTCTTGCACAATATACAGAGGTGATCTACATATCTTGCACCCTTGCTTCAAAGCTTCTAATTGCTGTTATATAGTTTTAGATATTACTCTATAACCTACTCTGCACTTGACATATCTACTCCGTTCATTTTGTTAGTTGTATCACATGCCTGTGGTAGATTGCATTTTCTCAAATGGTCAAAACATTTCCCTTTCAATGTGTTCTGTTCACAATATGATTCTGAAACTCCTTCCATGAAGAAGTATGGTTTATGTTCCCTCCCCACTTAATTTGAGTAGGTTTCACAGAGAAAGTGATAATCTCTTTTTGAGGTTAGATCACAACAAATACTGGTTCTTTGCCTGATCCTTTTGGTACATACGCTCTTGGAACCCTGGCATCATGCTTAGAGGAAGCCCAAGAAATAACATGAAAAGGTCTTGTGAGACTTTTCTGTAAACAACCTTCCTGGAGGCTCCAGCCAGTAGCATAAGCCATCAACTATGTGAGTCTTCAGGTCAGTTTTGACCAAAAGAGATACAATGTGAATTCCACATGCAAGTCATATATGTAACTTTCAATTTTCTAGTGACCACATTCAAATCAACTTTAATGTATTTAACCCAATATATCCAAAATATTATTTTGACATATAATCAATACTTTAGAAATTGAGATAACTTACCTTTTGTCATACCAAGTCTTCAAAACTTGATGTTACATATACACTTGATATATCATGCAAAACTTGATATATTATCCATTTATGGTAAATTTCAAGTCAGAATAACATGTTTCAACTGCTCCAAGGCCATGTGTGTCTACTGTGCTACAGTGATTTCAGATGATTCCATCAACCAACTGTCATGCCAATTATAGTTGTGAGGGTTCCCAGCTGAGACTAAAATATTGCAGTTACAAAGTTGTTTCTGCTACAATTCCAAGTTCTTCACTCACAAAATCTGTGAGCATAGCAAAATGGTAACTAAATTTGGGGTATTTTAGGCATCAATAGTAAGCAGGAGTCCAGCCTATATAAGTTCTATAACTTAAATGATTCCCTCCTTAGTTGTTTTATGCAGTTCTTTCCAAGATTTTATTACAGACAATGCTATAAGGAAAAATATCATTTCTGGAAGCCAATCTAATTATTTGCAAGTGGCTTTTCTAAGAATGGGACATGTATAAGTTGACTAATGTTCAGTTGTCAATCTGCTTGTAGATATACATATCTACCCCTTTTATTATTTAACTTAAATGCTTAGTTCCTTAATATTCCTCTATAATTTTTCTTTATTTTACATTTTATTGTAAAAGATTCAAGTAATGTATAAACTACATTAAAGGGGTCCTATACCCCTTTGTCTAAGTTGGCTTTTTCTCCTACTTAATGGCTTCTACATTTTTCTGTAATTTTATAAGTCTAACTGATTAAATGCTGATTGATTAACTACTTTTGTAATTGTTTTTTTTTTTTTTAATTTTTTTGTGTAGAACTGGGATTTAGGCCAGAGGGGCAGATGGTGAGAGGTTTCACCAGAGACAGAGTGGGGAGCAGAACAGGCAGATCTACTGAAACACACTGCTGAGGGGAGTAGTGGGTGACATAGGAGAGGTCCACTGTGCCATGGGGGTCAGCTCCCTGGCTGGGGATGAGAGCTCAACTGTAGAGATCAGTGATAAAGCTGAGACTTTACCCTTAGGCCACCAGGGAGACCCCTAATTGTTATGACTGTTGTCGTACAAAGAATGAATGTGCCTTAAATTTAACCTTGGTGATCGACATCACAGTGACCAATTTTTCTTTATTATATTTAGTTTTACTTTTTTCCCTTTACTTTGTATTAGATATATTAGAAGTAGAAATTAGATCAAAGACTAAAAGCATTTTGAAATTGACAAATTATGAGTCTCACTGCCAACTATATTGTCAGTAAACTATTTCTTCCATAAAATGCAAGTGAGACTATTTTCATTTGCTCTTAAAATCACCAACTATTTTCTATCTTGTCCTTTCTGTCGAGTAGACTAAAAAAAAAATTCTCATCATTTTAAGTCACATTTCTCTGAAGCTGGTATCTTTTTAAGTTTCACTGTTTGTATTTTTTCTGGTAACTGCATGTTCATGGTAACTGCATGTTCAACTGCATGCTCGGATCATTCTCCACTGGAATTTTTACATTTTTGTTATTTGTACTTTTATAGTTTAAACTTTTATTTCTTTACTATTTTATATTTATTATTTTCATATCTTCAGATATTTTAAGTATTTTTATAAAGTATTTTTATATGTGATAATGGCAATATTTCATTGAAGTCTGGTTCTTTGTATTTTAACATTGTGAAGCCTCTGGTCAGACAATTTTTTTTTTTTACTTTTTTATGTTTTTTTTTTTTTTTGCTTCTGAATTGATTAAATATTTCAAAAACTACAGCCAAAGTCAAAATTTCACTTTGTCATATCAATACTATATTATCCACCCTATTCCCCAAATTGTAAAGTTTGGTCTTAGTTTTTCCAGATCTTTTTGAATATGAGATCCATTTATATATAAAAATGTATTTTTCTTAAAATATAAAAAGAGCATAATGTTTGCAACTTGCTATTTCAATTTGACATGTTTTCATGGGGATAGTTCTATGGCCATATATATAATTTTTTAACTTTTCAAATATCAATAGTATTTCATAGTGATAAACATTTAGGTTTTTCAATATTTCACCAGTACAAACCACACTACAGTGAAATCTTCAGAAGTGAAAAGTTCTCCAAGGTAGAGATGTACAAAATATTGTTAAATGTGTAATTTATCGAATGTCTCCTTTTTGGTAGTGAACATGGACCAAACTACTGCATGATTTACCACACTAAATATATTAGATGGTGTCGTCTGTTATGAAATGCCTTATGTACTGAAGGGCTGAATGCTGAAAAAATACCTCCCACATTCATTACATTTATACAGGTTTTCTTCAAGTACTCATTAATTCTCCGATGTTCAGTAAGGGTTGAACTCCTTGTGATGGCATTTACAGTCACTCCATTGATAGGGCTTTTCACCACTGTGTGATTTCTGATGCCCTGCCAAGTACGGATTCTATCAGAAAGAATTCCCACACTTACTAGTGATAGGGTTTCTCTTTTATCTGCATTCTTTGTTAGCTAGTAAGAGCTGAGTTCTTCCTAGTCTTTTGCATATTCATTACACTGATATGGTTTCTCTCACCAGTGTAGATTTTATGATGTCCCATTATATTTGCTACCCCTGAACATTTTCCCACATTCATTCCATTGAATAGGCTTCTCCCCACTGTCTTACGTTCTCATGACCAGGAAATACGCCCTTCTGAACAAGGACTTTTCCCCAGTCCCGGTAGTTGCAGGGTTTCTGACCAGTATGAATTCTCTCATGATTGAAAAGGACAGATTTCTTTCTGAAAGCTTGCCACATTCACAGAATTTATGGGGATTCTCTTTAGAATGAATTTCTGATGGTTAGCAGATGTTGAAGAATTGGGCAAATATACATGTATAAGGTTGCTTGCCTATGCGAATGAACTTTATGATTTCAAAGGGATAGGCAGCTCATAAACACACCCCCACATTCTTTACATTTATGGGGCTTCTCACCAGTATGGTTTCTCTGGTGGCTATTAGAAGACCTTCCCAAATTCTTCACCATTTATAGTGTTTCTTCTTTGCAGACCTTCTGCCCTCCCAGTTCAGGCCTTTTTTGATGATGACACTTTTTGTTCTTATGCCAAGAACATGTGCTTCAGAAGTATTTTGCTTTGGGGCTGACATATCTGTTTCAAACTAGTACTCCTGAACTGAAAGAAAATTAAAAAAAAAAAAAGTCAGGTGTTCTCTATGCTAAAATACTGAATATGAGAGCTGCACAAGGATAAGGATATTTTAGGCCACCCAGTTAAGGGTTATGCAACATTAACTCTTCTCTTTGATTCTTGCGGAGAAAACTTGGGAAGACTAAAGATGGGAAAATAGGATTTTAAAGAAATGGGAAGTTATAGCATAAACATTGCATTTAAATAATTCAGGGAGCATCTAAGAAGTTGGTAAGTTAGAAAAGTAACACAGGAAACACCCTAAAAGGAAAAAAAAAACTGAGAATACAAGAATAAGCACACAATTGGGGAGAAAATGAAGCATCACAAAAGCAAACTGAGTCCAAGCAAAGATTCATGGATAGTACATTTGAGAATATTGTGATGTCTCCAAGAACTTGAGAAAAAAATTGTATCGGTATGAATATAATACAGAATTAACAATTGAAAGCTCAGAGGGAAAAAGAATTGGCAAAATATTTAAGTAAACAAAATGGTTTCAGGTCAATAAGATTTAGCTAAAAGCTAATTGATGTTTTTGCATATATTTAAAGATGCCAATTAAGAGGTGACTTAGGCTCTATGATCCTGCTCTAGGGCAGAGCATTAAAACCTTTGTTCTAATAAAAATACATATATAAACTTAAAAATTACCTTTCACAAGTTTCAAAACAACTTAATAGGTGCCCGGTCCAATGCTATGCTCTAAGAGCTACATTAGCTCCTGAATTTCCACAACTGTACCGAGTACTATTTGCTTTATAGCTAAGGACACTAAAGCTTAGAATCTCAAGAATTAGTTCAAGGTTACAGGAGATCAGTAGAAAAAGCAGCAATAAAAAGTGGCAATAAGACTATGGATCCAGTTGTAAGAAATATACTTAATGATTAAATGGAAAAATAAAACAGCCTAAGAAATACACAGGCAAAGGTGTTTTGGACAAAATAATTTCATTTGTTATCCTGGTAGAAATATGAGTGATGTCTAACTTTTTTTTTTAAGATTTATTTATTTATACAGAACTGGGGTACAGGC
>NW_004567112.1:24692065-24747091 GCF_000260355.1 Condylura cristata | reverse complement strand
TCACCAGAGACAGAGTGGGGAGCAGGACAGGCTGAGGGGAGCAGCGGGCGGGTCAGGAGAGGTCTGCCGCACCATGTGGGTCTCCTCTGGGGCAGGGATCGAACTCATGCGGAAGTGAATTTAGCTTCTTAGTGCTGTGTTTTAACAGCCACCAGGGCAGGCCTGGTAATGTCTAACTTTTAATTTTCTGTTATACTTTATAAGTATTTAAGTACTTATTACTTCCTTTCAAAGTGCTGATTACTTTCTCTTAATATTTCACAATACTTCAAAGCATAAGTAGCAACCTAAATAATCTGCTTGAATAATGACCACATAAAGAGCAGCAAGAAGGACACGGAGGGGTGACAGTGGGGAGGGGACCCCGTGTCTGTAGGCCTGCGCCCACATGGATTGGGCCGTACCTGGTCCAGCACACCCAGCAGGGTGTCTTCCAGGTCCAGGGCATAAACTAATCTCACTTTCAAAGGACAGTGATTTCTTGGGAAAAGGAAAAAGAGAACTTGACTGGATCTGGGCTTTTTGTAGTCTTGGAAGCATGTTTCCTAGATAAGGGCAAGAATCCTAAGAAACCAATCTGGAAAGGTGAAAGGAAAGGAGGAAGTCCTTCTATGACTCCTAATAGCTAGAACGTACACTCCACAAGCAAGTGAGACCGTTGCACCCCTCCTTACTCCCATAATGGTAAATGGACAGGTCAAGTTCGGGATGAAAGAGCATCAAAAGACTCCCTGCAGACCAGTCTGGCAGCAGCCCAGGCAGAGCTCTGGGGGGCAGGCAGGCAGGCATCCATTTGAACACTGATAGATATTCAAAATCAGGTTGAAACCACTTGATCGTTTGACCCAGGGACCAGTCTGATTGTGTGTGTGTGTGTGTGTTCAGCACTTTCTGCCCCATTACAGCAGGAAGACTTGTGGAAGTAATTTAGATGCAGATTTCTTATGTTCTTAGCAAGTCCTTGATAGACTCCCTTCTGGGAACTTGAAGAAGACCTTTGAGTGATTACAAAATTTATCTTCGTAGATTGCTCTTTTTTCTATATAGCAATTTTAAGAGTGCAATGACATACAGTATTCATCAAGGATTTAGAGTTTCTTCTAACTCAGTGCTTCTTAACCTTCACTGTACATTAATATTAGCTGCGGATTTTTATTTATAATGAGTCCGAAGTTGGTTCCTATCCTAGACCTGACTGAATCGGTCTGGGGTGGTCTATGTATTGGGGTTTAAATTTGGGTGATACTTAGGTGTAATCTGGTTTAAGAACGGCCACGGGTTTTGCAAAGATAAGGCGCTGTCCACCAGGTGGCAACAAAGCACTTCTACATGGAAAAGGCTCCACACAAAACCTCAGTTGCAGACTTCATAGCTACCCCAGCTCCAATCTAGGACTCCAACCAGGAGGAATATGTGAGAAGCAGGCACAGCTATCTTTGGTATTATTGCTTAACCAATGTTAATGCTTGCCATCACTGGAGAAAATTCCAGGATATTTTTTTCAAATAACACGTAACTAAAAACATTTTATTCACCCAATTTTCTAAACTAGCATCTAGAAATATTTTATCAATGTATTCTTCCTAGTGCATGGTGATAAAATTGACTAGGATTAAAAAAAAAAAGGACAATACTGTTCATATACTATAAGTGGAAATTTTTGATGTAAGATCTCTCCAAGAATGAAGCAAATAGAAATTAAAATCAGTGCAAGTAAATTAAAGTTCTACTCACAAGAGTGAAGAAAATATGCAGAGATAATAAGGTGTGAAGTATTGCTTGGCAGCTTCCAATTGTCACTCCCCCCATAGCTTGCCTAGGTCTATCCTAGAAGCTGTAAAGGCTGGAAAGTTGCTCTCTGTTCCACCGTAGGACCCAGGCATAACTTTGTTGATTCAAACCATCACTGCTCCTTTTATGGGCTTGAAAAAATACTTTGAAGCAGAGATTAGAGGATTCACAAAGAGAAAGCCATGCTCACAGTAGCTCATCACGGAACACCCTTCGTGACTTCGGAATTGCTAATCAGATGTATAAGCCAGCAGAGATCACAAATTAAAGCCCAAAATCACAGAAGTGAACTTACGCTAACAAAATCTGACACAAATAAAAATCAACGTAGGGACCACAACTAAAGGGGAAAAAAAAAATCTTCTGAATGGCAGAGCAGCCTGCCCGATGGCTTCAAATGCCATCTTGGAAACCAAGCACACCTTCAGGTCCTGGTGTTTGAATAGTTGCATAAGTGTACCTGTGGTGGAGATACACTAACAAGTTTTTGCTTATCTGATATTTATATTTAATGGGCATTTGGTGTTGTATCTGGCAACCCTATATCCAAATGAGTAGGAAAAATACACCCCAAGTAACAGTGATTGATGTGTTAGGAAGACCTTCTGACATAGTGTCAGAAGAACTGGTTATTAGTGCAATTCTGAACCTTTCAGCTGTTCTTTCCTTATCTAATGAATCAGAGGTTTTCAGATGCAATGGTTGTCAGATATTGCTTAGTTTCAAAAACTTAGCCTTGAAGGAAATCCAATATATTAAATAGATAAAAGTTGAGTTACTCTGATTGAAGCTTGAATGTGAGTAACTCCCCAGAACCAGGTGATGTAATCGCTGGATTGAATGACTGTTAAAATTCTTGTTACTGCTATAACCTGTGAGTCTAAATGAATTTCTTACACAGACAACAATCATCCCATTTGTGGCTAAGCATAGCTTACTTTTTCCCATTTATAGTGCTAAAGGCTGGAGAGCTAAGGAAAGACAAGTATTGTTATTTTTAAAGGTGATAATTATAGGAAGGACAAAATAGAACTATGTACCTTTTTATTCCTTCAGCAGACATTTATTGAATACTTACTATAGACAAGGCAATGTACAAAACAGTGTACTAAGGAAAACTTAACAAGAAACTCTTATTTAGTAAAAGACATATTTCTAAAAACCTGTTTTTTTATGTTTCACATTTGTCTTCCTTTCAAGAATGTGGGCATGCCAAGGGTCTGCCTTATTCATTTCCATGTCTAGGGGTATACTTGGTAAATACAGTTTGTAGTGGAGCTATTTAGGGAATGAAGTCAGAGGAATGAAATAGAATGCAAGTCAAATGAAATGCAAGCCACAGGGCAGCATGTGTGAATGCTTCTATTTTGTAGGAAGAAAACAAAGGTAGGCATAGAAAATTATCCAAAAGGATTTACTTCAGGTGTTCATTCCCTGATCTACTCCAGAAGGTAGAATTATGTGTGATTTGCTCACAAATAATCATATCTGCCATTTATTGAGAGGTATGCTGTGCTAGTCGATTTATACTTTCCAACTTTGAAAACGTTTCAGTGAATATTGATCTAACAATTCTTATTCCTTCCACCTATCTTATCACAATCTTATTTCCTTTCAATTCTGTTTCTAAAACTTAAAATGAGTTGATTCTTCTGCTTCTCAGTTTTGTCTTCAGATTTGTTCAGCTGATTTAGGATGTTTTTATTTATAAGAACCCCATCTTTGCTAAGTGTAGAATGACAACATTGTGTTTTCCCCAAAAAGATATTCCTGGAACCAACCCAGCCCTGCCCACAGTGACCATCTGCACGTCCACAGTAGAAAAGGTCATTTGGGACATCATTCTCATCTTCACCAGCCACATGCTCAGGCTATTGTCAGATCTGGCCATTTTTCTCCTCTGTGTGATTCTCTGAATTTTCTTCTTCCTTCTTTTTCTGCCATTTTTAATTTCTCCACTAAACACTGGCCGTTGCACTGCTGTTTCCCCTTCCCAAATCTCTTTCTCCCTCCCTTTCGTATTTTGCAAGACTCAGCAAGCGTTCTTCTTAACCATCTTATGCCAACAACAAGCTATTTGAACACATATTTTACCTTGGTCGTTCTGCTACTGCCAGTTCTCAGGTGCATGTTGAAATAATGTCAACATTCTGACCTAGCTCTCATAGGCCAGTGATTACTGTCACTATTTTTCATTTGCTTTTGGGTTAAAATTTTTTGTTGTGGTTGTTTTGTTTTGTTTTGTTTTCCACGAATTTAAAAAGAATGTGTTGATGTGGAAAATATAATCATTTGTAGATTTTTGAAAAGCAAATGAAAATTATATGCAATTCTGCCTCCTCTGGTGGAGTTGATAAACACCTAAGGCATATGTGTGTGTGTGTGAGTCTGGAGTAAGCTGGATCCTGTGTTAACCAAAGGTTTATGTTCTCTTTTTCTTCCTTTTTTGAGAGTGGGATACTGGACCTAAGAGAAGCCCCCCAAAATCAGGAGTTAGCTTGGAGAGATGGACTGGCTCCTGCGTTCATCTGGAACCCCAAAATTGCTGAGAAGGGAGGACTGTGCAGGGTGTGGTTAATAGTACAAGAGAAGCAGCAAGGGGCACGGCAGACAAGCGTGGATGTCCTGTGACCCATCAGCAAGCAGGAAGAAGAAGGTGATGAGCAGGGACTGTTTGTAACTTGCAGAAGCTGGAGGCCTGAACTGCAGTGAGACATGTTAGGCCCACTCACAGGGTCTGCTTCTGATGACATCAGACTCACAGAGTCTGCTTCTGCTGACGTCAGATTCACAGGGTCTTATGATGGCGTCTGGAGGGCCATTCATCGCTCGTCAGAGCTGAGATAGCTAGCAGGCAAGTGACCCCAACCTAACGAGTGATGTCCTTCCTCATGGCCTCGGAACTTCCAGAGGTCTGGGTTGTTCCCCCATGAGACCTGGAATTGTGGGGCTGGAGTCAGTGTGAGGCTCCTGGGTGCTCACAGACTGGCAGGCTGTCTGGTGAAGAGCTGAGGGCCGCAGGCCGACTGGCAGCATGATTATGCCATCACCTGAGAAAATAACGCTTGAAACTTGAAGCAATAACATACAATTATTAGTTGGGGTTGAGTTTTCCAGATTGACTTACATGGATGAATTTTTTTCTCATTTCTGAGAATAGATGAGTACTCGTAAAAGAAAAGTTCAAGTATTTATGAAAGTAATATGAATTTTCTGTTTGCTATAAGTAATTTATGACTGTTTAAGTCATATCTGCTAGTCCATTTTTCAGGTGAGAAATGAGGCCCGGAGAAGGAAAGTGATTTATTTCAGGATTTAGTGTTACTGAGCAGCACAGCCGGTCCTGGGATCTATTTGTCCCCCGCTCTGTCAATGCCTCCACTGGAAACCCCCCAGACCCTACTTGTTGCCAGACAAAATTGTGTTTATTGACTTGCAGTGTTGGAGAATGAGCACAAGGAGAAACACAGAGGAGCCTCAGAGGGGAGGTGATCTAAGGGACCTTACCACTTTTTGGGGTAATGGTAAGAGATCAGGAGGCAGGTTCAAGGAAGTGGGCCTTTGTTCAGAATTGAAGGCCATTAAGTAAGACATTGGGTCCTTCCAGCAAATGATATAGCTTAGGAAGTATTCTGTGGGCCAAATATCCTTTCAAGCATCTTCTGCTAACATAACCAATCCCTTTCAATAACTATACACCCGAGTTAAAAGGAGCAGCAATTTATAAGGGACATATATTTTGAGGCAATTGTTTTCCCTCCATTTTGGAGGAGAGAAGGCCAGAATTCTTTTTAGAAATTTGAGTAATTAAAGTTAAGAATTAGATTAGGTTTGACATCTGGCTCCAACTTTAATATGCCATCACAGAGAGTACACTATCCATAAAAGAAGGGATCTAAAGTACTTTTTCTCCTGTTTTGCTAGTAGGGATTTTTCCTGGCTTTCTTTCCTATGGCCATTACAATATAAGGATCTAAAAATCTCTGATTTTCACCTGATTATAAAGCCCAAGACATTATCTGAACAGAAAGTAGACTGCTGAAATAAAGAGTTTACACATATACTTAATTTTATTATAGTCATTGGTTATGCATTACATTGTATTATATTACATCTAACACATATGTAACCACGGTTATAATAACATTAGCATTTCCTATGTACCTGGACATAGTAACCAGATACAAAGAGCTCCTTCTGGAAAGCCATTTGTATTGTGTCCCCAAAGTAAAGGGGAAGAGCGATATGGAACAACTGATATAGAAAAGGGGACTTTGGTAGTCCCTGGTGGCCCAGCAGGTTAAAGCACAGCACTAAGTAGCTAAAGCCACTGCAGCATAAATTCTATCCCCACTTGCCCTGGAGGTGACCCACATGGCGAGGCAGACCTCTCCTGCCCACCCATTGCTCCCCTCAGCAGTGTACTTTGTCCATCTGTCTGTTCTGTTCCCCACTCTATCTCTGGTGAATCCTCTCACCACCCTTGCACCTCTGCCCTGTACCCCAGTTCTGTATGAATAAATAAATAAATAAATCTTGAAAAAGAAATAGAAATGGGGACTTCTTCTGTGTCCCCAGTTTCACTGAGGAGAATGAACTCCTTGGCTAGGGTATTGGTGGACAAAAGTACTACTTGATAGAAAAAACAAAGTCTTTGGGTATGGTATTTTGTGGGGTTTTGTAGATTAGTTCTTGACTAAACTTTCATCCCTGATGTACAACTATGCCTTGTGAACTATAGATGAACCAAACAACTCTCTACATTTTAATCTAAGGAGAAAAGACTTTTTTTGCCTCAAACTCTATTTTAAAAAGTAGGGGTATAATGGACAGGAGACAGTCTCAGTGACTAACTCAGATGTAGAGGAATCATTTTAGAACCTCCTAATATCATCCTGCAGCTGAAACACCTACAATGTCAGCTGGAATGAGTAGGAGACTGGAGGCTTGCAAGGAGAAGATCACCCCTGAAATTAGGGCACACTGAGTCCCTGCCAGTCCCCTGAAATTAGGAGGGCACACTGAGTCCCTGCCAGTGTCAGGAACCAGCAGGGTTGAAATGGCCTGCTGCTGGCGAGACAAACTGAGTGTGTGCACGTGACCCAGCTGTGTACGAAGCCAGATGCTGTGCAGTGAGAGACCCTAGGAGTGCCCATGACTGAGATCTGGGTTTTAAAGCAGTGCACTTCACCTGCTCTGTGGCAATGAAGCTGATCAGGGCACGGGAGCAGGGCACTGGGGAGAAGCAGAGCAGGCCAGGGTAAGGGGAAGCTCCTGCTCAGAGTGCAGCCTATTTCCACTGGCATCTCTGCCGCCCAGCCTCTCATGCCCTCTTCCTAGGCTTGGCCTGAGGATGAAGGGAGATGGCTCTTGATATCACTGTGGTAGGTTTTAGCACAGACGGTTCTCACTGGCTCCTTTCTTCCTCCCCAAGCAGAAAGTAAACCTTTCCTTCTAGTAGTCTACAAGTCAAGGGTTACAGGGACTAGACTCCCTTAAGGAAAAAGGAACTTCATAGATCTTTCACACATAAGCCTTTTTCTAATTGGGTTTCAACACAGCTTATGAAGAACAGAGCAGTTCTCTCAGGAGGCCTGTCCTTTGAATCTGTTATAACCCTTCAAGTCACTTACTTGTCTGGAGTCCAAGATGGAGTTGATTGGGTTGACTGACAACACTTATGACTGTGGATTCTAGTTTATTCATTATCTTCCCCCTCTAAACAGCATGAGGGATACGTCACAGTTGGCATTTCCAAGTCTCTGTAGGCAGCCAGAGACTAAAATTAACAAGAAGATTAAATTTCTAGTTAATAGCCATGTTCTTGTTCTTGTTTCTATAGAACTAGGTGGAATTTAGATGGTTTCGAAAAAGAGAGCATAGAAATGGTTGAATTGAAGAAATCAGTCCTGCTAGGAAAGATAATGATGATGATGATGATGATGATTTTGGAGCAGGGGTGGGGAGGGGAAGGTAGGATGGGAGGGTTAGAGGCTTTGCTGCTTGGGCTGTTTGACCTATATGCTAATCCTTTGAATGCCCAGTTGTTCCCTGGAAGTCCAGCTACTTGCTTGGATGACCACCTCATCTTGTTCTGCCTGGACTTTTCCTGGTTATGTCCTGAAAGTAACAAGTTCCAGAAAATATCTCTGTCCTGGAAGACTCAGTTATCACACTGGAAACAAAAGAGCCAGAACTGAGAGGGACACAGCCCCAGGGAACTCTGCAAGGGAAGTCAGGTAGGTTCTCTGTGGGAAGTAGGCCCCCAAGTTGCAAAGTAGAATTCTTCAATTACTGGGGAAACACAAAAGTTCCATAAGTCATTGAAGTCACTTTGAGTAACTAATAAGCAAACTAATATATGCCACAAAAACATAGAAATAAGGAAAATTCATGTCTCATCCTTAAATTTACATGTGGAGTAACCTTATTCAAAACCCTCCTCTAGGACTGAAAATAAGGGAAATATACTTGCTTTCCAGGATCCACTAGACATAACTAGATGTGTGGGCTAAGGACCTGCTCTGAATAAATACCAGGAGTGATTCTAATGTGGGGTAAAGTTTTGGAGTCATTTGCTGTAACTCTTCAAATATTAGTAGCTACTCACCCCAGCGTTAGAAAAATAAACATATGTATCTTCAACAAATATAGATGCTTTTATTTATAAATCTATTTCTTCATTGCTTCTTCTGAAGTTTAACATTTCCATTTCATTCCTTTAGGGACAATTAAATTGACTTGGTGTTTATTCTTGCAGTGATGTGAATCTTTCTTTTTAAATATTTATTTATTTATTTAATGCAGAAGGCCTGAGGTGTGGGGCAGTGAGGGGATTTACCAGAGGCAGAATGGGGAACAGAGCAGGCAGATTTACTGAAATACACTGCTGAGGGGAGCAGAAGGCAAGATAGTAGTGGTCTGCCACACCATTTGTGGGTCAGCAACCTGGCAGGGGACTTGGGGTGGAGCCTAGATGTCTTGGTGAAAGTGCTGAGACTTAACCCTTAGGTCACCAGCGAGGCCTGATTTGAATTTTTCTTTTCCAAACATACTGCAAACATTTGTAGCTACTCACCCCAGTGTTAGAAAAATAAACATATGTATCTTCAACAAATGTAGATGCTTTTATTTATAAATCTATTTCTCCATTGCTGCTTCTGAGTTTAACATTTTCCATTTCATACCTTAAGGGACAATTAAGTTGGCTATTAACTATGTTAATTTTATGCACTCAGAGAAGCACAGTGGTTGGCTCATAATAGGTGCTCAGTAAAATACTGGACTGAATTGAATTCGGGACTCCTCAGAAGAGTCAGTTAGCTGGTCTATGGAACTGTGCTGGTTAATATGAACACTGAGCTTCCAAGCTTCTTCATGTTTCCATGGAAACATAACCTGTGTTCATGGAGGCACCTCTACCTGTTAGTGCCAGGTACCCAAAGAGTTTAAAATCCTATTTCCTGGTCTCCAGCTGGTTTTCTCCTGCAGGACAGAACTCCTGCTGCAGAAGAATGGACCCTCTATGGAAAGAACAGCAGGGGACATCAGTAAGAGGCTTTCAGTCCAGACAAGGGAGGAGGGAGAGAGAAGAACAGCTTCATTCTTCAAACAATACCCCCCCTCAGGTGGCTTGACTCAGAGGGGAAGCCTTCTTGGACAGGGAAGCAGAGGACTAATCCACTCTCTGGGGCTTTCTTGTTGCGTTCCAATGATTGCTAACATCAATTATGCCATCACTGCTTAATAGCATCTTTGAAACTAAGGACTGCTTGCTTTGGAAAAAAAAAAAAAAACTTGTCAGTTTCTTTATTTACTATTGATGGGAAAGATCAGCACCAAAATGAAGATTGAAAGATGTGAAATACTTCCTGTGGTTATATAACTTATGGCAGGCACAGGAGCTAAGGCTGTGAACCTTTTCGGCAAATTGTAGACTTGTAGCTGGAGCGATCTTCTAGATGCTGCCCCTTCATTGGCATCCTCACTGTTTTCTCATGTACAACCAGAGGGTTCTTTTTGGCAAATGGCAGTAGTTCCTAATGAATCAAAAGTGGCTATATGATTATGACTTCCTACTGGATTACAACCAAAGCAAGTTTCAAACCAAGTCCTGCCATCCATACTTTCCTCTAGCAGCGAACAGATCTCAAAATTTATCAGATCTGACCTTTGAGGTCCTCTAACCATTATTTTTTTTTTAAAGATTTATTATTTATTTGTACATAGAGAACTGGGGTACAGGCCAGAGGCTCAGGGGCGGTGAGAGGCTTCACCAGAGACAGAGTGGAGAGCAGAACAGGCAGATCAACGAAGTACACCGCTGAGGGGAGCAGCGGGCGGGGCCAGGAGAGGTCTGCCGCGCCATGTGGTCTCCTCCGGGGCAGGCGGGAATCGAACTCATGCGGAAGTGGCTTTAGCTTCTCAGTGCAGTGCTTTAACCCGCTGCGCCACCAGGGAAGGCCCCTCTAACCATTATTAAAGAAAAAGTTATTCATGATGCTGTTAAGAATATGAAGCAGATGTATTCAGGGTTATTAAAATAAGTGTAAAAACTAGTACTGTTACAGGGCAGTGTGAAATGGGCTGATCTAAGTGTGGTTCCTTATCTGTGCCCTTAGAAAATATTTATAATGAGTCTCAACTGCAGACACAGGCAAAAAGGCTAATAAAAGTTTCATTTACGAGGTGGGGGGATGAAGAGAGGAATGGCCTGGGAAGAAAGAAAGACATTGGTGAATGTGTCCTACCAGTTCTGTTGAGCTGGGACCCCAATAGCACGCTAAAGCCCTAAAATAAATACCCCCCCCCACCTCCCGTGTCTCTGTTTCTATCACAAGCCTGGATACTTAACTCCACCCTGAGTTCCCAGCAATCCTCCCTTCCATAGTAACAACATTATGGGATTGGCAGTCCTTGGTGCCTTGGATTTCTTTGGCCTGAGGTGGGGGTGGAGTCCTTAAAACCTGAAGGGAGTTCCTTCAGGATAGCCTATCTCTAACAGTTCAGTGAGGTTTTGTTGTAGGGAAGAGACATTGGGCTCAACTTCTAATACAAGAAGGGAAAGTGAGACTCTGTAGCCAAAGAGTGGTGTGTGTGTATATGTGTGTGTGTGTGTGTATGTGTTGCAGGAGTGGGGTGAACAGATGGAAAGTTGAGAAGAGGAAATGCTGGAGCTCAGGAATGCTGAGGAGTGCCAAATTTCTTGACTTACACTAGGAAAGAATTCATACGGAGTTGCATAGGTGAGTTGTAAATGAATCTTTCTCATGGGTGAAAGTACACACTCAAGAATGAGTATGGGTAGATTCAGAGGAGGAGAAAGGTGCCTTGGGTCTTAAGGCTGCTAAGATAAATACTTGCTTAGTTTGAGGGAGCAGGAGCTGCAGATGGGATCCTGAATGGGTTTTGACTACTTTTGTTTAACGAGAGAGCAGGAATTGACAAATTGGGTTAATAAGATTTGGCCAATTTTGTTAATCAAAAGCACCAGACCCCTAACCTAGTGGCTCCAAGTGTGAGATAAATAGGGTTTGAGTAGCTTTGTCCTGAATTGTGCACAGCTGTTTTTCAGAAATAACAATGGGGAAAGTAGTGGGCTGCAGCCCTTGTGTCAAATTCTTCTACCTCAGAAACATCAATGTTATGAGAGAGATTTTGGCTAAATCAACCTAATGGGATTTTTGCTGAAGGCAGGCCAGAATGATCAAATATCAGCTGGGTGTTGGTGCTGATAATCTGAACCTGATTAGATTTCAGGATGTTCACATATAGAGGAGGTGGTGTTTTTGTTAAGTTGACAGCATGATTTTTGCTAAAATTGCATTCTTGAACATGCCCAGTTGGATGGTACCTGCAGAATGGGCGGTCCCCTTAGGGCAAGTGGTGACTCTAAGTGGGAGCTGGCATGAAGTCATGTCAATTAATTTTATGCAAGTTATGAGCTCAGAGGAGTCTGACTAGAATTTGGTCAAGGAGAGAATTTTGCTGTCATACCTTCTACGAAAGACTCATGAGAAGAAGGTATAGCGGATACCCTGAAAGCTAGATTCAACTTTATATTTAGATACTGGCAGCACGAATTCCCTGATTCAGTAACTGTTGTGTCTGGAATCAAGTGTGGATCAAAGAATACAGTAGATGCCTATGCTGTACTCTTGAGTCTACAGACAACTCAGGTGTTTCAGAGAATACAGATGACCACCTTTGCTGGATTGGCTTACCCTACCTGTGCAAGAGCAGGAGAATTACCCTCTATAATACTTTTAGCCAATCACACAGTTGAAGACCAATCATTTCACTAGTGAAAAAAGATAGCTCACTGCCGCAGTTGAAAGATAGTCAAGATCCTTGCAGGAGGCATCTCTGAAGTACAATTTTCTACCAGTTTTTCAAACCCTGGTTATCACTTGCAGAATGGTTGGTCCCCTTAGGGCAAGGGGTGGCTCCAGGTGCAATGGGGGCTGGAATTACTTGGAATGCCAACTGATTTCATGCAAATTATAGACCACAGCATAGTGGTACTCAGGGATTTTTGTTTTTAAATGAAAGCTTTAACTGTAACCTGAGTAAAATAAGGTCTACTTGTGACTCTTTCTTGTGTAGCACACAAGTTGTGTACAGGGATGATTTTAAGGGAATTCATACCAACAAGAAGCAATTTTTTATTTTTTTGTTTTTTCACAAGAAGCAATTTTTAAAGGTTACTTATTCTAGTGAGATGGCAAAAGAATATTATCAACATATAACAGAACTCCAAGTATTTGCTCCAATCACTAGCCCTCTTAAAATATTACAGATGGAAGTTACCTCCAGAAGCTCTCATTTCTCTCAAGTCCCAACTCTGAATGTACTGTTAATGCTCATTTCTCCCACAAGCACTATACTTTCCCTTTCTGTGGTAATCTGGACCTTCCAGCTGATTTCTCACCATTGTCAGAATGATGACACCGAAGAATGAAGCACAGAGTGAGAGGTGGGTGGAGAGTTAGGAGAAATAGGGCCATGTCAGAACTTTGAAAGAAAGAAAGAAAGTGTGAATATCCATTCTTTTTTCTTTCTTTCTTTTTTTTCTGTTGTATAACGTACTCATACCCCAAGCTTGGGTGTGAATAGATCTTTGTTATGAATTATTCATTTCTGACCTCTTATTTCTCTTAATCACTTTCTTCCATTACTATACCCAATGCTACTACAATTAAAACTATTTTTATGTTTTAGATTTACTGCAGCAATAGCATATAGATCATTGGAATTATTACAAATTTCAACCACTAATGGAATGACTGTTTTTTTTATGCTTAAAAATGACAGTAATAAAATTTCTGTTCAGCTCTACCATTGCAATTTTTAAACACATAGAAGATGATGAATACAGGTCTATAACTATATACATAGCCTCAGAGAGAGGTGGTTTTGGTCCCTCTCACAGGGACCTGGTAATTAAAATGCATAAAAATGAAAGACGAAGAATCCTTGATCTTATTCTCCTTTTTTAGAACTTTGATAAAGGAAAGAATGTCCAGATAAGGGAAAAGTTTCCTAAGAATAAACCAGTTAGTGGCAGAACCAGGACCAGAACTTGATATTTTGTCTTCTCTAACATGTTGACTCTTTGCCAGATTTGGCTGGCAGAAAATGGTTTGTTTTGACTAGGATATAAGAACATAGGAATGAAATTTTATTTCTCCAAAAACACAAAATTGGGCTTTGGGTAACTGGGAAATGTGGATGAGAAGAAGTGCGTGTATCCTCATGCAGCAGAGCACAATTAGACATCTGTTCTCTGGTTTGTCAGCTCATGAAAAAGGAACTCAAGCACATCTCCTAGGCTGTTGCTGTTAGTTAAGTTGCAAAGTGGCAGCTGGGAAATGTTCCATTGATTGCAACTTTCCTTGGTTTGCTGGAATGAACAGGCTGGGCAATACCCAGGGCCTTAAGAAGCAGAGATCTAAAAGAGAAGCGCTTGTCTAAGAAAAATTGCAGAAAATGGAGATAAGTAGACAAGGAAGACTTGATCCAAGACTATTGCAATAGGGGAGGGATTGGCCTCAATTCCATTGAAACAAAAAGGCAGAAGAATTTTAGACATTAAGGTGAGCTAGTGGGAAAGTTCTAAAGGATATTTGAGTGACATTAGTCAATGTGGTTAGTTCATCAGTCTTTGCTAATTGGTGTTTATTTAAGGGCTCCTTTTCTCCCACATAGTCTGAGAAATTTAAAATGTTGAGACCATGTCCTAGAGAAAAAGTCCAAAGTTGTAGAAGATTTATAGTTCAAAGAAGCAGGAAAGATTTACATTTGTCGAATTTACTCTAAGGAAATGGAGGTGGCCCAGGGCCTGTCGTTAGAAATTAAGATGTGTTCAACTGCACCTATTTTAAGGAAATGCAAATCAAAATCATGGAGATGATGTCACCTTATCCCTGAGGATGGGCTATAGTAAAAAGACAGGACACAAGTGTTGGCAAGGGTATGGAGAGCAAGAACCTGTTCCCTGTGGCCGGGAGTATGAGTTGGTGCCGCCGCTCTTTTCTTGGCGAGCCCTTATCTGGGCTTGGGGTCGCTGTCCACTTAAGCTCTCCTTCCTCACTTTTGTGCTTTAATGCACTCTTGTCTCAGCTGTGCCAGCAGGTGGAAAGGGGTCGGGGCATGGCTCTAAATAAGGTCAGAAATGTAATCGTGGGCCTCTGTTCTTCCCACTCTGCAGGGGTTAAGGGCACTGACTACTTGTCAGCTTGCCCCAATATACCTTGTTTCCACGGCAAGTGGTGTGGTCATGTGGGGGGTGAGGAAGGGTGCTGTGAGGTTTGTTGGATTACTTTTTTTCCTTCATTATTCATCAATCATGTTGTGGGTGCTTTCTGTGTGTTAGGTTCCTGTGATCTAGAGCTGATGCAATGTAATCCCTACTACTAATTTGTGTGTTTTGGTTGTGAGGGAATGAATATACCAAATCATCGCATTGTAGTGCGAGGTGTTGACCGATAGAGGGCGCCCAAATGCCGGGGGCTGGCAGAGAAGACTGAACAGGAGTAGGTCTTGGCTTGCGCCTTAGTTTATCTTGTGAGTTAACAAATTTAACACAGGTGCAAATAGTCATCGAGGGGAATTTTGACTCAGGTATATTATTTTCAGCTCGTATAGACAGACTATCCCTTCCAAGGTTTCTATAAAATTATGTATAAAGCTTCACTCTAACGGAAACAACATTCCTAAGTGGGCTCGTTTTCATATTGAAGTCTTCAGAATCCTGAAACCCATCTACTAAATAAATTCTCTTGATCAAATTTGTATTTCAGATATTCCACTTTGTCTCATATCTGCTAGCCATCTGTTGTGCCTGCAGTTCTCTGGGGACAGTATTTAACCTTTGGGTTAAATGGTTTTTAAATGGCACAGCAAGGAAGGTAATGCACATCAGCACAGGATGAAAGGACTCTTTTACTCCAGGGGTATTTTGTGCTTTGTGAGATCCCCAAAGTATGCTTTATAGGGACTATTATCACTATAGGTTGGACGAGGCTAGTTTGTCTCAGATTAAGAACTTAGAGATGGGAAACAAAATGAGTAAATAGAAATGCATCTTTGTTTGAAAGAAAAAGGATAAACACAGTGGGATTCCTTTGCGATTGGTCTGGGGCAATCTTATTTAATACCTTTATAAATGATAAATGGCTTGCACAGTGAAAGCTCTAAGTCCACAGCTAATGCTGAACTATTCTGGGTAGAGCAAAGCTAATCTTTTGAGTGCCAAGAGCAGAGAAAACTTAGGAGGCTGTGCTAGTGGGTAGGAAAGTAGTGAATGGGTTTATGTATACACATGTGTCATGAAATATATCCAGGGCAGAAAAATATTTCAATGCATCTCCTAAAACACTAGGGGAAAAAGACTCTAGAGTCATGGTAAATTTATAACTGCTAGTGTAAGTGTATATGCTTACAGCCAAAAAGATTCACAAGTGTGTGTATTATCAAGAGAGAAAACAAGAATGATTATCATTACAAGTATTGTAAACTTGAATTTCTACAGCTGGAGCTCTTGGTCATGTATTCATTTAATCAGTGTATTTATAAAGCATCGACTATGTATGAGGTGCTGGGTACCGTGTTGAAGATACACAAGCCTCTAAGGAAGCTGGACAGACAGACAGAGTGATGGATGGAGATTGGCAAGGATCTGTGAGGACCAGGAGTCTGGCAGAGTCTAGAGAGAGGGCAGCTAAGGACCTCAGGCACAGAAGCCAGCAGCTGTGGTCTGGCAATTCCTAGCAACTGTATCCTAGGAAGGGTCACCTTTACCCTTCTAAACACCAACTGTCACCAGTAGGGGCTACTCTAGACTCCTTGTATCTGCTAAGTGCCTCACACACCTTATTTTGACAGTGTTGACATTTATCTAAGCCCGTGTTTCCGGAAAGGAGGGCTGTTGAGAAGTGCCTAGTTCTTCTGTATTCTGGGAAATGGCTCACTATAAAAGTCCCTATGCTCTAGCATATACCAAGCAAGGGCCTGTCTCCATCCTTCCTCATGACTTCCCTAAGAATCAAGGGTAGCTCCTTGTGTATCTTCCTTTTCATTGGCAAAATGAACATTATCGCTATTGTAATTACATAAATAAAATCATCTCTTTAACTATCTTGTGTATTTTATCTTTTAAAACTTAAAGTCATCATCTATAATCAGATGTTTATTTGATCACTTATGCTCTGTATTTGTACATCAGGCATTGTGCTGGGCTCTAGCTGTTTAGCACTAAGCAAAAACAGATCTAATGCTCTCCTAAATCTCCAGGTCACCATCTAGTAGAAGCATCAGATGACTGAACAAGAAATACAGAAAATGTTAAGATTGTTGTGATAAAAGTAACTGAATTACATTACAGGGATTGAGCCAGCATGGACAAGTGTAATGGTTACATTCCCTTTAAATGCTTCTTTGTTACAACTTAAAATGTGACCATTTCTTTTGCTATATTTTTAAAGATTTATTTTATTTGTTTATGCGTACAAGAATTAGGGTGTAGGTCAGCAGTACATTAGATGGGAGGATTCACCAGAGATAGAGTGGGATGCAAAACAGGCAGGTGTACTGAAAAACACTGCTGAGGGGAGCAGTGGATGAGACTGGAGAGATCTGCTGTGCCATGTGTGTCAGTATCCTGGTCTGGGATTGAACTCATGCTGCAGTGGCTGTTGGTAGCTTGATAATGCTGAGACTGAACCCTGTGCCACCATGAGGCCCCCATTTCTTTTGTTAAGGAGTAGTACAACTAATCATACAAAGAGCTGATGTAGTTGAAGGAGGTTTGGCCAGGCCTCTGTCCTGGCTGCTCAGGGTCTCTCAGTATGAATAGGCAATGGCCAAATAGATGCTTTTTGCTAATTTTTGCTGGGTCCTTCACGGCTGAGCAAGCAGACCACCAAAACTCAGGTCTGCTGTGATCTCTGGACAAAAGTTTACAGGTGGAACGGGCAGATGTGTTTATTTATTTATAAGTCCGAGTTGAACTACTTGTTTGATATTTGGATATCACTAATGGTCCACTTAGAAGATGGACCAATGCCTTAGAAAAAGGAAGTTTTAGAAGTATTTCTTTTGACTCTGTTTTGTTTAGTGGATTACCATGGCACAGAGGTATTTGAAGGAGTCAGTTCTGCGTACAAATTTCTTTTGTGGTGTGGAAACTTCTCAAAATTGGATTTGGTCTAGGTTTTTGCCTGATTCACATAGAACAGGGATCACATTTTCAATATGTCCTAGGTTTCTGGTGCCCAGATATTTCCTAAATTGTTTAAAAGTTATGCCCAGTGTGATATTGTATGTAGAAACCAAGGTCCTGGTTGCTATGAGAATATTAAAGGTTTTATTACAAGTATAAAAGTTACTAATCAAAGGCAATAAATTGTAAAAATGTAGAGAAAATAAAATAGTATTTATAAATAGTATTTAAAAATAGGTAGCTACGATCGCTCTCATTTTACATGTATAAACTAAAGTTGAACGTGGACTGACCAGGTCTACCTAGCAGCAGTGTCCACTCTGGAACCTACTCTGCTCTGCTCTTTCCTGTTCTTACCTTTGTTATTTGAATTCCATGGCCATTACCTTAATACACTGACTACTGTAAAGAGAAGTTGCACTGAAGCTGGTATGGGAAGAAATCTTTCTTACATGATGTGATTTGCAAATTCCTTTCTGGGAAGAAATTAGCAATCACAACAAAAGGCTTATGTAATTTCTGGTAAATGAATGGAACCAATTCTTGTTGGGAAACCAGTCACCTAAACCCCTGCTGATTGATACTCAACCATCTAGTGACATTTAGGGTGCATTCTTTTCTCGATATTCTCCTATAGAGACTGTGTTTTTGATCAGCTTACTAGAGGGTTTTGCTCTTGCTACAAGATCACAAGCTTTGATAGTGCTCACAAATAATTAGTCCAGAGGGTTATCATGAACACTCTAGACTTGGATTTCTGCTTTGGAGTCTAACTTTATTATAAATCCAGTGGATCTGGACTCCCTCACTGCCATGCTACTTACCAGCTCCCTCTTACTTCTCCATTATTGCCTCCACCCTCAGTGATTACTGTTTCAAATTGACTTGGAGTCACTTCTGGCTTAATCCCCACCACTGCTCGAGCCCTGTTCAGAAAAACATTTTTCCTTGGAGTATTATGAGCCACATCTCATATACCAAGTACAGTTTTTCATAAAAGATGTCATGAAAGAGATGCCTCATGAAAATTAGCTTAGGTGCCCAGAATCTAGAGTAAAAAAAGAATAGACGATAAAGGAGCATCAGAAACAGACTTGTTGTTGTCTTGAGGTCAACATCCTGATCTGGGTCTTAGTAGTGACTGTTTCACCATGAGAACATAGCCTCCCACAAAGCTTAAGTGTGGCTTGTTCAGAATAAATCAAAGGAAAGACTACTTCCTGTGGTGGATAGTATGCCAAGTGAAAAATTAGGAGATTAAAATTATTTTGATATAGTCACAGGTAAAAGAGTCATGACTAAAGAACCCTGAGATATCTGAGAAATGTTCCTGTTAAGATTGTGACAAGGGGCGAATTACATGCCACATGCCACATGTAATGTTGAAGTTGCTGTTTATTGGCATGAACCATTGTCCAATGTAGAAAATTTATGATTCGTTGGCTTTTTTTTGAGCATTTTGTTTTCGTAATTTTGTGGAAAAATTACAGAGACTGAGGCATATCACTTGTCTATCATCCAGCTAAATTTCCAGATGTTAATGGTAAATGGTCATGAATTTGGCTGAAATAGCATAATAAAGTCCCTGAGCTCTTCATCATCAAGAAGGTTGAAATCAAAGTGGTTCAGGGTTCAAGTCTGAGATTCTGAATCCCACCCAGCTCTCTTATGACTCAGACATGAACATTCCCGTAAGTGACTTATCATACCTCAGGCTGTTTCCTCTTATAGAAAATGGAAGACATAAACAATCACTTCTCCATAGTTTTCCTCAACTTACCTGCTTTTGTTTTGCTCACCCTTGTGTCAATTTGGTTCTTTGCAGTAATAATTTGCCTTTATGAAGTAGCTTTTCTGTAACATTAGTCCTAATGTGCCGTCTGGCTGATCTCACACACCTGTTCAGGGTGTTAGTGAGTGACCCAGGCCCAGTGAGGAGAGCCTTCTCATGGCCACTGTGTAGTGGTGGACACATGACCTGAATAGTCAAACAGAATGAGTTCTGGGACTTTTGCTGAAGTTGCTGGGGAAGACCCTCTACAGTGCTGTATTCACCAATTGGGTTACTCTAACCAAATATCTAGACTGTTGGCTTAGACAACAGAAATTTATTTATCATGCTTCTGGAAGCTGCAAAGTTCAAAATCAAGGTGTCAGGCTTATTGATTTCTGGTGAAACTGGCTTGTGGGTGCTGTTTTCTTAATGCTTCTCCATAAGAGCATTAAGATCTGAGTATCTGGTATCTCTTCTTACAAGGAAAACAATCCTATTGGATCTGCTCTCCAGCCTCATGACTTCCTTTAACTTTAGCTAGTTCCTGTCTTCAAACACAGTCATATTCGGGTTTCAACAAATGAATTTGGGGTGAGGGAGACTCCTATCAAATGAAGGTATGTTGTTATGTTGATGGGACTTAAGCATGGAGGTAAGCTTTTTTGTCCTGCTAACACTGAAGAATAAAGCAACTTAGAGGGAAGCAGATCTGAAAATAAAGCAATTTAGAGGGAAGCTGATCTGAGAGTGTCCCGATGGCGTCAAGGCTGTGGGTCTAGCTATGTCCTTAGCAGCTAAATTTTAAGACTCCAACACATGAACCTAATCGTCTTTTATTTTTCTTAAATATTGTCGAGCTGGATTTTGCCATTTGTCACCAAAATATTTTTGACTAATGGCAGACTGTTGGGGAGATAAAATGAAATTCTACATATAAAGTGTCTGAAGTAGCACCTGGAGGAGACTAAGTGCTCAATAAATACCAGGCATTGTTCTGCATTGATGGCAGAGGCAAATGACTTTGGATTTTCTGAGATATCAGTTGTAACCTGGAATCACTTATCATCTGAGAAACATTGGGAAGGTAATTTAGAGCACTTCAGATTTCGTGGAGATTCATTTTTGAAGGGCACAGGGTTGTTGGACAGATTGCTCCCAGCAAAAAAAGACGTGGCACAATTCATAACTTTTAGACAATGTGATTTGTCTTTCCAAAGAGTTGAAGGAAAGGCCAATGGAGATATTTTTAAACAGGGAGCTAAAGTCACACAAGGTGATTTTGCTTTTGGCCTTCTAATCAATTCAACAGAGTATGATGAGTAGAAGAGAGAGGAAGAAATATAGAAAAATATGTAATGCTGTAATAAACCATTTAGCTACTTGGACGAACAGAACAAAATTTGTCATCTAATGCTTTGCTTTTTAGATGTGGTGAGATAGACCAATTGGGAAAAAAAAAAAGCTTATGAGATTAGTTCTGTCAGATTTATAAATTGACTTTCATTAGCATTGGTACATTTACTGTATTTTAATGGCAGGGAAAAATAATCTTGCTATTTTGCCTATGGAAACATTTTCTATCAAGATCTTTCTTCAACAGTTAATATCCCATTTAAAATTTTCAGTTTTGGAGCTCTCTCTGGTGGTACAAGGGGTTAAGGCACAGCACTATGAAGCATCTGCAGCCACTGAAGCATGAGTCTGATCCCCGGCCAAGAAGCTGACACACATGGCACAGCAGACCTCTCCTGTCTGGCCTGCTGTTACCCTCAGCAGTGCTTTTCAGAACATCAGCCTGTTCTGCTCTCTGTTCTGATCTAGTGAATCCTTTTACCCCCCCCACACCTATGAGCTGTACCCCAGTTCTTATATGCATAAATACAGAAATCTTTAAAAAAATAAAATTTTGAGTTTTGCACATTTTGTTTTAAGTTTAAACAGATCCCTCCTCTCTTCACAAGAGGAAATTATTTTAAAAATTCTAGCACATTCAATAGAGTTTAGATAATTCTAAAATGCTTTGAGACTTTAAGAAGACAACAAATTGAAAATTCTTGTTTTGTGCTAAGTACTATGTTTGATATATAACTTTCGGCAATTTAATATGGATTTATTTTCAATGTTGTCACCTCTCTTTATAGCATCTCTTTATAGCAATACTTGTTTTGGAGTATCTTGTGTTTACAAAGTTCTTGAGGAATCAGGGGCACTCACAGTGTGACTCCTTGAGGGTGGAACTAGACTGGCTTAAATGAAATGTTTTTGACACCTCCTCAAAACTTCAAAAATGTATAACTATGATTTTACTTTCCATTTAGTCCATTAGTAGAAAAGAAGGTGAAAGTTTGCCTTAAAGTTCAGAATCTTACGTTAAATTTGTGCAACTGTGGTGTGCAGTAATTATCAAATTATGCTTCTCCTATAGTATCTGATAGGAAAAATATCTAAGAAAATATCTATTGATAATGTTGGCAAGGGCAGTCTCTTTATCACCCCCATTCACTGAACAAGGGTTTCTACAGCCCCTCAATGCATCCTAAATACATTAGGATAGAGGGCATCAAGTGCAGACAAGCATCATTCTGATCCTAATAAAGTTGGAGATCAGTGAGGGAGACAGGTGGGCCAGAGATACAAAGACCTAGAGGGAAGGGATCTGTGTTCCTCTGGATTTAAAGAAAATACCAAATCATTTGTGTAAGTCCCAGAAGTAGCGTGGGTCCTTCCTGGGCACTGCCTGTCATGTCCAGTGAGCCAGCCGGCCTGCTGCAGGTGCTGCTGCTCCATCTGGAGTCCTCTTCTCTTGCTCCAGTCTGGCCTTATTCTCTAGGCCCCTTCAACCTGATGATTTCATTCATTTCTCTCATATACTGTGCCTTTATTTTTTTATATGTACTCCTCCCATTATTATTCCCTTATTTTGACATTTGTCTTCCAAAAGATTCTTCTTGTGTGGTATCTGGGAGATATATTTACATTGTAGATAACATGCTTCAATCTACCCTCATCATTGGTCAATAATGTGGCTGGATGTAGAATTACAGGTTGTAAATAATTCACCCCCTGAAAATTATTTAACTACATATTTAATACATGTCAGTGTAAAGAATTCAAAGCATGAATAGAAGAGAGAGGAGGTAAAGGTAGTCTGGAATTGATCTTAAATTGACTGCCAACATTCTGAAGTCTAGTGGGCAAGAAGCCTCACTGTTGTGTAGATTCACTTGGTCCCTTATTTCTTACTATTTATAGGGGAGACTGGAGCCCCAAGGCCCAGAGCTCTACTGAATCAACACGTCCAGACAGCAAACCTCCAGTTTTCTGCCACTGGGAATGGAAATGGGCTTAACCATTCTGTGTCCACTTCTGGTGAATCCCCTGACTTTTCAACCCACCTGATCCACATGGATCTGGTGCCCCCAGAGCAGAGTTTACAAGGGGCCTGCAGGGGAATGAGCTTGCTTGTGCTTCTGCCACTCGGGTTTAGGATTTGGCTTTGTCGTTGTGCTAAGAAGTTACTACTCATTCTTGCTCCTAAAATATTGTTATTATCTCCTTGCCACTTCTATTTATCCAGTGGTGTTCTCTTTTTTTTTTTATTAAAAAGTTTATTTTTACATCATTTTGCACATTTTTTTTCCCCTCAATTGTAATCCCCACGGGTTTCCCATCACAATGGTGTTCTCTTTTAATCTAATACTTTTACTATTATTTTAGTGTAGTTATAGAATGGAATGGGGGCAACTCTATATATTTATTTTTTGATGATTAGTGGGAAGTAGCTCGTGAAATATATATTTTAAAATTTAATTTAGTGTCATATCTCATAGAGCAAAGTAACTATTGTGCGTGAGTAGATGTGTTGAGGTTAAGAGGGCATCAGCACTAGACTCAGATTCTTAGTTGAGCCCCAATTTTATGCTATTACTATGTTTATTTAAATCACAAATTCAATTTTCATTACTCTTTTCCCAAAAATGGGTTATAAATAGCCCACATTTAAAATCTATTCTTTCTTTCACACATTGACATTAAATCTATGCCAAAACAAGTTCCTTTCCAGGAACAAGTAGAAATTGTCTTACTTGGAACTTAGTAATTTTTCAAAATACAGCAGGACCTCTTTCTTCTTTTTGTTAAACATGCTTGTGGCCCACCTACACACATTAGGAAAAGCTAAACCTTAAAAAAGATGGAAAATTTTTAAATATAAAAATTGTCAAAGCTCTAGATATGAAGGTTATTAAAATCCATTTATTTTCAGTTCTTAGTGCCCTGTATTCTTCTGATATTAAATTTTTCTCATATTTTAATGAAAAAACTTATCTATCTATACTATACTCTGTAAGCCACATTTTAAGTGAACGTATAATATATAAATATATCACTCCAAATTCTCTTGGGTATAAGTGATAGAAACTCATCCAAAACTAATTTAAATCCAAAAGGTCATGGAATTCTGAGAGTTTATTTAGCTCTACTGGATCAAGGCAGGCTATCAAAAGACCAAAAGATACTCTCAAATATATATATATATATAACATATTGACAGTAAATCTATGTCAAATAGAAGCTCAGAAACCAGCAACTGAAAGAGGTAGAGGCTGGGCGCCTCCACTCAGATTGATTCCTGGGGCAGCAGAGGCTGCAGGGCTGGGTTGGCACCTGGGGTGCAGTGCTGGAGGGGTGGAGGATGCAGCGCCTCCCCTCTCTGCTGGAGGTAGGCAGAGCTGTACGACCTGGCAGTAGGCCTGGAGCCTGTTTTCTCTTAGCACCTGGCTGTCCACCCATACTGACAAATATGTGAGCTACCCAGTATCATTGCAAATCCCTTCCTTGCCCAAAACAAACTAACAGTGTTGGTTTCTGTTGCTACTAAAACCTATGGCCCATGGTCTTCTCTTCCTCTCTTTTTCATACATATTGACATATCATGATTATTCCATTTGGCCTCTGCTATCAGAATGTTCTGATAGCAGCCGAAGTAGGTGAGGGGAGGAGAAGAGATTTGGAAAACAGGCTGGAAGGACACATGAGGTCAGAGGTGCAGAGGGAGGCCTGATGGAAATCCATTGGAAATCAGGACTTGATTTTTAAATGTTCATTATTCTAATTTTAGATCTTCACTATGCACTGACTTGAGTGGAGAGGAGATACCACAAGGAACTTAGAGGGGATATGCTTCAGTTGAAAAGTTTACACAGAAAACATTTATTTCCTTGGTTTATACACATTCTTTTCACAATGAACACAGATGCTAGGTAAGCTACTTTTGATCACAACTGGAAGGTATAGACATCACCAGGAGGTAATCGATGACCATGAACTTTAGAACTCTATGAAGCACAACACAAAAGTATATCATTACTTATTCTCAAATGTATTTATAAAATACATCTCTCTCCAAGAACCTTCAAAGTAGCTTCTGGAAAAAATACATGGTAGTTTCAGTTTTCTATGGCTTGTTGACAACATTAGTCATGGAGCTACCATGTTGAGACACTTGCCATTTGTGTGAAATGGAGAACTGCAGTTGGTTTGACTTCCTTTATGCAAATCTGATAACATGTGACCTTGATGGTGTTCACAACTAACTTTCTACTCTGTGCTTTACCAACAACATTCACCACATAATTCAGATCATTTTTCTACCCTGTGGTAAACAAAGAATCATGTAGTGGCACAAAAATCTTAATGCTATTATGTGGGAAGCATTAGGTATATCTTTACCATGAGCCAAGTGTCTGTCAGGGCTTTCAACTGAAGACCAGCAGGAAACCTCAGTGGTTGAGCCAATTTTATTACTCATTGTGATGAGGAAAAAGCTCATTATAAGAAACTTAAGGCTTCTTACTAAGAGGGTATTAAAGAGGAACTATTATAGGAGTTAGTTTGTTTCAGATGATTTTTGTGAAAGGCTTAAAGGAAGAAGGAGTCTGCCATCAGGAAGAATGGATACTTGCCCTATTGTCTTGGGAACCATGGGATTTGGGCTCATAGCCTATAGTCCTTCATTACATCATTGGGGAAGTTTAACTTTTCAGTTAGTTGCCTCTTTCACCAAGGACACAATGTTCAGATGGGAAATGACCTACACAGGGTCACACAAAAATAAGTTGGGCTTTAATTACAGGATCTTAGAAAGCAGAGGTGAGTGAGGTCACTGGTAATGGCAGGGCTGTGGGGCAACAATGGGAGAAAGTGAACAGAATTTGTGGAGCACAGGGTCTGTTTTGTTTCTTCAGGGTGTGGAATGGATGAGAAGCAGACCATTTATATGTGAAGTTATTCATGGGAAATGATAGCTAGGCAATATCTCGGGACAAATTATAGAAACTATGTGTAGGAAATGGGAAGTCTCTGAAAATAAAGGGGTGCCAAGACATCACAAAATATAGCCAAATCACAAAATGTAGCCAAATACTTTGATACTATTTTCAGTTACAGTAAGAAGGACATTTCATTTTGTAACCCAGTGCACACACATACCCACACACATGCACACAACTGAGACTCACATGTAACAAAACCAGAGTTAACCTCACTACGGGTGCTGCACCCACTTTGCCATTCCATTGTGCAACACTTCACTTCTTGCTTCTTCCCTCTACTCCATTTCATGCTGCTTTTTATCTACTCAATTGATTTTTCAACCTAGTTAAGGAATAGCCTGAGGTTTGTTTGCAAAACATTGTTTTAAGGAGCTCAATCTGTGTGGTAAGAGAGAAGTAGAACGATGGCCGTTAACAGGCAATGCAAATAATGCTGACTGACATAGAAATTCATTAATTCATTTTCTCAAAAAAATATTTATTAAGGATCTACTGCATACCAGACACAAAAATGCAAACAGCAGTCTCAAAGGCACATAGCCAGCATGTAGGGGCCTGTAGGGGTACAGATAGCCAAATCACTGATGGAAGGTTTAGTTAGAGATTTAAGCTAATATTCAGGATGATCTAACTTCCTGAGCAAAACAAGGTGGTGATTCTTGAGGATGGAGTTTGAAGGGGAGGGGATCGGGATGGTGCATCCCAAGGAAAAGAACAATGTGTCAATGACAAGGAGGGTTGAAAGCACAAAGTGTGATCTGAGTTTTAGTGCCATATTCCATAAATAAAAATAGAGGACACCCAGTTAGCTTTGAATTTCAGGAAAACAGTGAGTAATTTTTAGCATGGTATATTGGTGCAGAGGTGGATAAGACATTCTATGTGACTGGAACATAGGTGGGCGTGGGGAAACAGGAAAGGTAAATCTGGGGGTGTATTGAGATCCTTTTTGGTGAAATGTTATGAGCAGAAGAATCTCCCTTGTAGACTCTTACTCACACTGATGGCTAATTTGAGAATAATTATAGAATGTCTGAAAAGAAACTAAACACATACACCCAGAAAATCTGTAACCCACGAATCCTTAGCTTATTAACAATGAAGGGAAAATACTAGTATGTGGGTGGAATGGTTATCAATTATTAATGACTATTAACTGAGTTTGAGTAATTCTTTCTCATCTTCTAACCTGATGATTTTAACTGTTTCTAAGAGTCTTGATCCTGTATTTAGTTGAGAAGAGGGAATGAGCACAATGTGCCTTGTATACTGATTTCTCCTTATATTCTAACCTGAAGCCACATTTAAGTTATTAACAGTAAGGAAATCAAACATATGTCTGTGATGAACAAAGGAGCCTTTGCTCTGTCGAGCCATGTCTCAGGTGTTGTAAACATAGCTTGTCTGCCTTTCATCCTGCCCCTGCCTTGGTTTCTGGGCTCCCTCCCCATCCATCCCCATCCTCCCCAGTCTTCAAATTGCCAAATGGGGTGGCTTCTGACCCACTGGGGAGACACCTGACTGCAGCTGGGCCAGGCAGAACTCAGTCCCTGTTGTCAAACCTGCACTTATAACTTTGAATTCAGGAGCCACTATAAGCTGCATTTTTCTGCCACATGGACTGGAAAATCAGAAGACTGAAAGATATTTTTTTATTTGTTTGTTTTTATCCTAATGGCTCTAAGTGCATGGTTTCCTATTTAATTTTGTTTTAATGAATTACCATTGTTTTACATCCTTGTTAACATATTGACAGTATAGAATTTCTTTCCTGAGGTGTGGTCACAGTAACTCTCACCACCAAAGCACCCATAGTCCTCCACCAGCACCCACTGTGCTCTCCCAGCATCGCCCCATCCTTTCCACCACCCCTTCCTTCCCCCTGTGGATGGCTTATAGCTGTGGTCAGCTTTCAGCTATTGTTTTGTTTTGTTTCAAAGATTTTTTTTATTTATGCATACAGAACTGAGATACAGAGCAGAGGTGCAGGGGCAGCTAAAGGACTCACTAGAGACAGGACAGAGTGGGGAACAGAACGGGCAGATCGACTGCTGAGGGGAGCAGCAAGTGACACAGAAGAGGTCTGCTGTGCTATGCGGATCATCCCCAGGGCTGGGGATTGAACTCACACTGAAGCAGCAGTGGCCAGCTTGCAGTGCTGTGTCTTAACCCATTGCGCCACCAGGGAGGGTCCAAGTTTTGGTTTTAATGGTTGTTTTTGGACCTTTGCTTGGTTTCCCTGTATCGCACACGTGAGTGACATTTCCTGGCTTATTTCTCTTAGCAGCAGCCCTTCCATCTCCATCCATGTTGCTGTGTATGTAAAATGTTATTTTTGAACACAGAGTAGTATTCCACTATAAAGCCCACCTTTTTGGACCTCTCCTCTGTTCTTGGGCTCTTAGGTTGTTTCCATATCTTGCTATTACTTTGATGGCAACTCTGCTTTAAGCACGTTGCCTGGCCTACGGTCCACCAAGATCACTGGACTCAGCTCTTATACTTGTGTATGTAGCTTCAATTGCAACTCCAGAGGAGAAGGCAAAGTATGCATTTAATTAATGCTTGTCAAACTGATCGAATTTTCTGCTTTGTTGCTTCTTTTATGAACAGGGGAAATTTAAGCCTTTATGTGAAACCTTAACTGGTATATAAATTCATTTATGCATTTGTTTATGAAATATTTACCTGCCGGATACTCTCCCTAGGTCCTCATGTTGAGGTAATGTTTGTGTGGTTGAAGAGGATGTGAAGGAGGAGAGCAGTAAATGAAAAGTCTCTATACTAGGTTTGTTCAACCTTCATCCTCTCCTCATCTTGTTTCTGTTGATTCCAGAAAATTCAAGGGACATGTTGTCCTGTGTTACTAGCTCTCTGTTCTAAGCCTTAAGGCACAAGAAAAGATTAAAACCACCCAGGTCCTGTCTACAGTAGTGTTTTGTAAGATCACTTTTAAGATCACTTTCAGAGAGGGAGGTTCCCCTCTTTCAGTTACCTGAGTTTAAGCGTCTTTCATATAATCTTCCTCAGGTCACTTCAAAGAGAAACTGGACGATTGGACAGGTGAGCACATATTCTATTATGATCTGGACAGTGACCCTTACAAGATATATCTAATTACTACCTCTGGTGCCTATAAGGGTAGGCTTATTGCAAATAGGACTTTTGCAGAGATAATTAATTTAAAAATCTTGAGATGAGGCCCTCCCTGGTGGCGCAGTGGGTTAAAGCACTGCTCTAAGAAGCCTAAGCCACTTCCACATAAGTTTGATCCCTGCCTGCCCCGGAGGAGATCCACATGGCGAGGCAGACCTCTCCTGACCCGCCCGCTGCTCCTCTCAGCAGTGCACTTCGTCGATCTGCCTGTTCTGCTCCCCACTCTGTCCCTGGTGAATCCTCTCACCCTCCACATCTCTGGCCTGTACCCCACTTGTGTATAAATAAATAAATCTTAAAAAAAAAATCTTGAGATGAGATCAACTTGTATTTGCCCTAAATTCAACAACAGTGTCCTTGTGAGTGACAGAAAGAAGGCACAGGACACACTTGCACAGGACACACTTACATACACACACACACACAGTGTGTGTGTGTGTGTGTGAGAGAGAGAGAGAGAGAAGACATAGCTCCCTGAAGGAGGAACCAGAGGTCGCAGGTCGCAGTGATGTCGCCACAGGAAATGGCGAGCCAGGAGCCACTAGCTTCCTGGAGCCTCAGGAGGGAATGTGACTTTGTGGTCCTGTAGCTTGGATTTCTGGCCTCCAGAATTTTTAGAGAATCAATTTCTATGGTTTTTATTCACCCAGTTTGTGAATCATTTGGAAACAAGTGCATTTTGCTCTGCTGGACACGCCTGGGGCATGACTGACAGACATTGCTATGGGCCTAGTATTTTTGCCTTTCCAAAATTCACGTGTTGAACCTGTTGCCCCAGAGTGATGGTATCAGGTGGTACAGCCTTTGGAAGGTTATTAGTTCATGAGGGCAAGGCCTTCCTGGATGGAATTAGAGACCTTCTAAGAAAGACCCAGAGGACTCCCTTGCCTCTTCTTCCACGTGAGGACACAGATTTTTGAGGACTGTCTGTGGACCAGAAAGTTGGTTGTCACCGGTCACTAGATCTGCTGGCATCTAGGTCCAGGAAGGTGCCAGACTCCAAAAGTGTGAGAAATAATGTTTGTTCTTTATAAGCCACTCTGTCTGTGATATTTTGTTTTAACAGCCTGAAAAACAAAGACAGGACAGGTATTCCCAGGAAGCTTCACCATGTTTCCTATTGATCCAGAGTCCAGATCAACTTAATTTTGAGCTTCATTTCTCTATTGAGCGCTAAACTTTTCTCTCTCTTCTTTATCTCCATTTCTTCTGCTTTGATGGTACAATCAGAGACACTAAGAGATTTCATCATTTCTTCCTCACCCATTTAGAGGCTCGTGTCATCCTTCCAGAACCCTAGGAGGAATTCCCTGAAACCCGGTTGATCTTACCCAGCAACTCCCAGGTACCAGTGAGGGCCTACAAAAGTATGAGGACAATATTCAATTCAGGTCCTCTGAGGTGGGGGGTAGGGGTGTGGCCCCTTCACCTGCCTGTGTCTGTCACTTGGATGTGAAGATTACAAGCACTAATGAAAACTAGAGCTCTCAAAACTGGTAGCCATCAATAGCAATAAGGTAGCATTTCCTGTGAGGATTTATTAAACAGAGAAGATTTAGGAAGCGTGCTATTGGGACTGTGGAGCTGAGAGGAGGTGCGTTGGCAGATGAGCCATGAAATGGCCATGCACATATCTTCAGGACACCCCTTGGAAAAAAAGGAGAGGCAGCCTCTGCAAGAGTGTGGCAGAGTCCTGCAGCCCAGGGACAGCAGGGAGGTTTGGGATGCTTTTATTGCTAGGGGAGGGGGACCCTGGGGAGAGCCAAGGCCCAGAAGCCCAGATATTCAAGGTGTGGTCAGGGATCTACCAGTAAACCCCACATCTCTCCCAATTGGAGCAGAGGTTTGGTGCAAATAGCAAAACTGAAAGTAGTTCATGAAGCTTTGGTGACAAGAAAAAAGCCAGGAGGAGTAAGAACCCCCCCAATAGGGGGACACTCAGAGGGAAGTCACAAGGGTGGTGCTGTTGGGGTGTGTTGGAGGGCGGTTGGTTGGGGGGAACATTCTCCAAAACTGGGCTCACCAGGTAGAATACTTCTCCCAGCCTCCCGGGAGCATATGCCCTCCTCGGCTGGCTTGAGGCCTCCCTGGGCACTGGGACGCCCCAGACAGAGCTGCTCACTGGACAACCAGCAGCCTGAGCTGCACACCTTAGCTAGCGCATCCCAAAGGGATGAATGCGATAAGTTAAATCAAAATTTGGGAAACACACAAACTGAAACAAGACCTTTTAATTTATAGCTCCAAGTAGGTGAACTGTTCTGTTTCAGCAATTAAGCAGCTGCAATGATGAGAGGCAACAAAACACTGGAGCTGCTCATTCCTATTAAGGTTAATGAATCCACTGGGCTGAAAGAGTCTATTAGGAAGCAGGTTCGACATAGACTCCTGCTCCCACACCGCACCCTCCTAGCCACCTGCTGGCCCGGCAGCCTCCTGGGCACCAGGATGAGATGAGGAAGTCGGGGAAGGATGAAGCTGAGGGAAGGTCATCCACTGGCCTGGCCGGATGCCCTTTGCCAGGCAGCTTAAACAGAACTTGGCAGAGGGAGCCAAGGATCTCCCCAGTAGGGGGTGCGGGTGGCCTCCACACAGTACTTCCACTGCCCCAGGACACTCTAGAAGTGAGTGTTTTAGACAGTAATGCCATCTTATTTGGAAAGAAATGTAAAGGAAAGCATGCTCACACAACTGCTTCCCGGCCCTGGACTCTGGGACACCTTTGTTGGTCTTTTAGTGTACAGTGACTTCATTTTCTTTTTAACTAAGTTAACTGGCTAAAGAATTCCTTTTTGGAGTGAAATTTTTCTTTTTTCATAAAAATAAATGGATGCTTTTCTGGATTCTCGGTAGGAACGCCTCTGGTGCCCTAATATAGGGAGGAGAGAGATGGGGTTGTGACTGAGTATCCTCTGACAAAAAGGCCTCAGGGTGGGGGCTTACTGGAGAGCCTGGTGAGAAATTCGTTACTCATGTCATGGGTACTTCAGGGGGTGCTGGGAAGAGGTGCTAATTTCACAGCTATGTCAAAACAAGAATTTTAAACATGGGCGGGCCAGGGCTCACGACACAGGGAGCACTGACTAAGTCTTGTCTGTGGGGCACCACAGCTTGTGGGATGACCGGGGCGAGTCACTTGGGACAGTGAAAATATCCAGTTGGGTGAAAAGTGTAATGCTAGAAATTTGTCATAAAGATCATACTATATATCTATATATATGTGTGTATATACATAAATGTGTGTTTATCCTGAGATATATATATACATATATATATATATGTACTTCATATTCTTATTCTTTATATTCTGCCCATTATAAATATACATGTGTGTAAATATATATGAAATTTAAAATGTCTTAGGACTGCAATCATCTATCATTGAGGCAGTTATCTCACCACTATATATAGCAACACTGCACACTGATCCCTAAATTTGGATGTTGAGGGTGTTTTTGTGTCTATGACATTAAAGAACACCGGTCTACCCAATTCTGAGCTCTGGGGCTGAGAGTTGGTTTTCTACATCTCTTATACATTTCTGGCCTTTCCTGTCCCCCAATACCCAGCTGAAGCACCAGGGCAGGGGCTGGCAACTGACCTCACGTGACGTTGGGCTATTTTAATTGTGTTTCTATTTCCTCTGTTACACTGGGAACTTCCTGAACTCAAGACACCTCATGTTTCTTCTGTATAGCACAGCCAAGCATATTTACATGTTCCACACATGTTCTTAAATAAGCATGAAGTTTTGAGAGAACCCCCTCCCAGTCGCAGGCAGACACCCCTCCATGGACTTCTCGTGGTCTGGTGAAGCCAGCAACCTAGCCTGAGATGAGCCCAGATGCAGGAGGTGAGCACTTCGGATTCTTGTGTTCCAGGTAATTGTACTTACACAGTGCTTTTCATGCGTCACTCCTATGTGGACTTTCCTAGAGTATTTTGTAGTTTTGCAACTGAAAATGAGTGTGAGGAGGGCTGGAGGAGATGAGGGAAGGAAGGGCCAAGCCGAAGGTTTCTGTTAGCTGCCTTCATAGCCCGCTATCTAGACCCTTTAAGAAGGTAAATATTTGGATGATCACATTTCAGTTCTGAAAGAACTTAATAGTTCTGGAGGAAAATGTGAGAACCAAAACTACCTCTTGTTATTTTTGAATTTGAATGTTTGAAAGGAATCCATGCACATGGTTATTTCACCCAATCCATGTTTACAGTTTCTGACAAAACTGTAAGTCTTTTTTTTTTTTTTTTCAATTGGCAGCTGAGAAGAGAACAGACCTTCCAGAACCAACATGCCTTTTATCTGGGAAGTGAGCTTCCTTTTATTTTTTTTGTCAGCAGCTTCTATGTAGAAAAAGGAGTCCTGATGACTGTCTTTTTTGGTGGCAAATAGAATAAGCAGGGACCACTGGTCACAAAAATTATTTTTCTCTTCCTACACCATTACTTAAATATAATGCAGATCATACATAAGCTCAGAGAAAAAGAAACTATAGGTGCTTTTTGACATTCCATTCAACTGAAGTTGACCTTTTCCAAATTGTTTGCTTCTCTCACTTTCTACTTATACAGATTTTTGATGAGTTCAGATACAACCAAATAAACTGTGTGATGATTATGCTCTTGACAAAATAACCTAAGCAAAAATAATGCCTTTGCTATTATAGAGTGCATCTGAAACTGAGACTCTTAAAACACTAGAAAAGCACATGGAGGGGAGATAGCCAAACACCTGGAGTCCATACCACTCCTCTCAGCGACCATGTCAACACAGTTAGTTGATGACAGAACTGATTTTAGAAGTTCTCTCATTCTGGTTCTTCTCCCTCAACTTACAGGCCTTGCCACCCACTGGAAGCTCCCCAGGGGCCCAGTGGGACTTCAACGTACTTCCTGCTCTATGAAGGAAGTTTCTCTTCTCATTCTTTGGACTGGTGATTCAAGGCTTCCTGTATTTACTCCCAATCTAGCTACATAGCTCCCAGCAACTCTATGCACCATGAAGTTCCGTCAAATCCATTGATCTCTGGCTCCCAATAAAGTCTTTATTGTTCTTTTATCACCATATAAGTCCCTCGAAATCTCTAGTATTGCTGCCACCCTAATAACACTCCAGACATATTTCAATGAGCATCTAGGAACTGCCACTGTAGCAGTTTGTTAACCATGGATGTCTCACAGAATTTTACATGGTCACTTTTTCATTTATAACCACATGTAATAAATAGCAGCAAGTATTTTACCTTTTTATTTTAAAGTGCTTTAAAATTTTCTCTTGGACAATGTGTTTGGATTTCAGCACCTGTGAGCAAAATGTAAAAAATAACTCAGCTAATCTTCCATTGTTGAGCCTGTCAAGTGAAAAGCAGTCGGATTTTTAAGTTTTCTTCATTTAATTTATTGGAAGTTGATATTTTTTTCTCTTCAATGTGAAATCTCTTATTCTTGTAATCATTACCCTGGTTGAGTCTGTATCTTAGCAACTATTTTTGAAGTCTTCAGTAGAATATGTTTTTGTACAACAGCAGATAACTATGTCTTTCTCAGAGTGTAACAAATATGTTGGACAGCTATAGGCATAGTAGACTCACCATCATCATTTCATGCTGGAAATGCAAACATTGTGTAATATTTTCATTAACAATGAAATGGAAGTTAGAATAAGGGGAGTCTCTCTTCAGAAAGATAGGGCTACAGTACATTAAAAAAAAAAAAAAAAACAGGCCCTTATTGGTGGCGCAGTGGGTTAAAGCACAGCGCTAAGAAGCTAAAGCCACTTCAACATGAGTTCAAACCCCAGCCCAGAGGTGACCCACATGGTGCAGCAGACCTCTCCTGACCTGCCTGCTGCTCCCCTCAGCAGTGTACTTCTGCCTGTTCTACTTCCTACTCTGTCTCCTAAGTCTCTCACTGCCTCTGCACCTCTGGCCTGTACCCCAGTTCTGTATGCATAAATAAATAAATCTTAAAAAAAATCCCACTTCATCATATGGCAGGCTCAGCCTCAGAAGTCTCATATCCAAATCCTGCCTTACATTAAGAACAGTTCCACATAGAACTGTGACATGAAAAACATTCTGAACAATCACAACTCCTCTGACTCTAAAGAGGACTCCATGAAACAACATTCTATGTGTCATGTAAACCGACTTCCTTAAATCATATCTGATTACCCTTACTACTTTGAAACCAGTTGTTCAGTTCCTTCCTTAGCTTTACTGCAATTACTCTTCAAGTTGTCAACTTCTTTTTCTGTCCTCAGTGGAACTGGCTCGTGGTTCACTATCCATTGTTCATTTAATATTCCTTTGTTGCTTCAAAATATATAGTCGACAATAAGTTTAACCAGTTTTTCTAGCTGAAATGATCTTTATTCTTTTAGCCTTTCCTCAGTAGGTCTGTTCAATCTTTTAAAAAATATTCCTCTCTGGCTTTTCTCTGATTCTTTGAAGTCACTACATTTTGTTTAGTTCTGTATTAAATGAACTCATTTATGAAATCTTGTTCCCATTGTTTTGTAGACAAGAAATCTATATGCAGCAGGTTCTTGATAATATCCTGATGGTTCTGATTGTTCTCTACCAACTTTCAAAAGTTTTTTTTTTAGTTTTATATTTATATTCTTTTCTCATTTTCTTTTGTTTTCTGCTATAAGTTTTTGCTTTGTTATTGCCATAAGATTCACATATAATATCCTTGTGATATTTTATTTGATGTTGATAGCAACTAAATTATGACCTGAAGTTACTCCCATCATGTTTGATGTCACATTTTACATACTTTCATGTACATTGTATACCCTTTTGTGAATTATTATAGTTTTATTTAATATTACTACTTCTGTCTTTTTGCCTTCATGATTATAAGTGGTAATCCATTATTGTTAACTATATATTTATCTTTACGAGTGAGGTATATTTTCTTTCATATTTTTTTTTGCTTCAACTTAATACCATTCTTTGTCATTAAAGCAGTTTCTTCAAGAAGTTTCATGAAACCTGTTAAAGTGTTGATGAACTCCTGTAGCTTCTATCTCTTCTATAAGTCTAAGTGATAACCTTTCAGATAGAGTATTCTTGGTTGGAAGGTTTTCTTTTAACACTTTGAAGATATGCCACTACCTTCTGGCCTCCAGAGTACTGGTGAAAAAATCTGCTGATAATCTTGTCAGATGCCCCCTTGTGTGGATTATGTTGTTTTGCTTATTGCCTTTAACACATGTTCTTTTTCTTTAATGTTTTAGATTTTATTATAATATGTATTGGTTTGGACCTCTTTGGGCTTGTTTTACTTAGAACACTGTTTCCTGTACCTAATTGGGGAGGTTTTCCACTATTATTTCTTCGAATATATTATCCACATATTTATCTCTCTTCTCCTTCTGGGGCTCCTATAACATGAATGTTTTTCTGCTTGACCTTACCCCATAAGTTGCTTAAACTATTTTTTCATTTTTTTAATTATTTTTCTTTTTGTTACTCTGGTGAGACTGTCCTATCTTTGAACCTGTGCGTCCATTCTGCTTAAATAACCCCACTGATGGATATTCCTGTGCTGTATTCAGTTATTTCACTCTTCAATTCCTTGTCTTTATACTTGGAACATTCTTACTTTTTTTTAAGAAAAAAAAATTTAAGATTTATTTATTTATTCATACAGAACTAGGGTACAGGCCAGAGATACAGAGGGTGAGAGGATTCACCAGGAACAGAGTGGGGAGCAAAACAGGCAGATTGACGAAGTACACTGCTGAGGGGAGCAGCGGACGGGTCAGGAGAGGTCTGCCACGCCATGTGGATCTCCTCTGGGGCAGGCAGGGATTGAACTCATGTGGAATTGGCTTAAGCTTCTTAGTGCAGTGCTTCAACCTGCTGCGCCACCAGGGAGAGCCCACATTCTTATTTTTTAATCTCTTTATTGAAATTAAAACTTTGTTTATTTATTCATTACCTGAATTTGGTGAGCATCTCTACGAACATTCCTTGAAATTCTTTATCTGGTAGACTGCTTACCTTTGATTTGTTAGGTTCTTCTAAGAGTTTACCTTGTTGTTTTATTCAGACCATTTCCCCCTGTTTATTCATGTGTCTTGACTCTGTTTCTATATATTAGCTAAAATACTTGTCTCCCTCATTCTTGAAAGAGTGAACTTGTTTAAGTATTGAATCATATGCTCAACTTCCTCCTGTGTTTTTACTGTCTTTTGAAACTGCCTGGTAAGTGTTGTCTCATCTTGAGAGTTCTCCGTTGCTGAGGGTGTTCCAAGTCCTCACAGCGTTCCAAGTGGAGGAAACTCTTTCATACCTACGGCAGACTGACTGGAGGCTAGACCCTCAGTTTCCTGCTGTGAAGGAATACCAGGATAGCTGGTACTGTGAGGGGGCAGCCATATCCAGTGCTGGCCCTCAGATGTCCGGATATAGAGTTGTCCCTTTGTGGAGAGCTGCGAAAATTGGTGTTTTAGGAAGGTATGTAATCTCCTTTCTGAGATATGCTGTCAAGCTGCAGCAAGGCCAAGGGCAAGCACAAATATAGCAGCCCCTGACCTGTGCCCCGACAACAGCTCTGACGTTAGCAGGAGAGTGGCGGGTGAACCCCCAGAGGTGGTGAGCCCAGCAGTATTGGATGGTGCTGTGAGGAGTTGCCAAAATGAGTGGTGTCTTGTCAGGGCTTCAAGACTGTGTTGAGAAGTGCAAAGACACGCAGGGTGGAGGTGTAGTGAGTCTGCAGGCTCTGGCAAGGTAAGAGGAGTGCTAACATGGTGCTGCCAGCTCTGGCTCTAATGAGATAAAGTGAATGATCAAAAATCGCTCCCCCAGTGCCTTTGTTCCTGGGAAAGTTCCAACAAATCCTTTTCCTTGGCAGACACTTTAATAGTAACTCATGAGTCTCCTTCATGTATGATTTAGCTGCTTTTCAAGTTGCTACATTTGTGCTGACTCCTGGGGTGAGTGTGTCTGCATGTTTGCCCTCTAAGAGTGGACGTCCCCTTCCTTATACTCCGTAGGTCTCCTGATTGCAAGCCCCATGGACTAGATGTTTTGGGATTCCATCCCCTCATGTTCAGTGCCCAAGGTTTAGGTGCCTGATGTGGGACATCACCCTTACCCTGAGTAAAGTCTATATTTGTAAGATCCCCCCAATTGTGGAGCTCAGCAAGGATGGAGATTCTTGGGGAGGCCTGTCACTGTTGGTCCTGTCTTTTTTGGCATGGTCCTCTTATCCCTTGTTGCAGTGGGACTCTTCTTTCGCAAAGAGAATTGTTTCACATGGTGCAATATCTGTAGGATATTTATGGGAGCAGGTGAGCTTAGAACCTTTCTACGCCACTATCTTTAACCACCTCCTAATTTAATTTTAATAATAGCTGCTTTTTCAAGATTTATTTATTTATGCACATAGAACTGGGGTACAGGTCAAAGGTGCAGGGGCAGTGAGAGTTTTCACCAGAGACAGAGTGGGGAGCAGAACAGGCCAACTGATGAGGTATACTGCTGAGGGCAGCAGCAGGTGGGTCAGGAGAGGTCTGCTGAGCCATGTGGTCACCTCTTGTGTGGGGATCGAACTCATGCTGAAGTGGCTTTAGTTTCTTAGTGCTGTGCTTTAACCTACTGCACCACCACGGAGGACCTTACTAATAGCTTTTAACCACAATCTCTCAAACATTTAGCAGCCAGTTTTTGTGAACTGATGAGAGTCAGATCTGCCATAAGAGTAGCTGACTCTCCAAAACATGCTGAGTGAAAAAATTTAGGCATTGAAGAGTAAATAATAAGGATTTGATTTATATGACATTCAGTAGCAGATAAAACTAATTTTTTAAGATCAAAATGCAAAGTATTCATCGTATCTTGGTTTGGAGTACAGAAAAAGATTGACTGGGAAAGAAATTTCAGGGATATTGGAAAAATTCTATATCCTGCTAGGAATAGATAATTTCATCTGATTTTTTTTTAATTATCCACTTAAGATTGGTATAGTTAGCATTCATACAAACTGTACCTGAGGGAAATAAAATTGTCATATTAATATTAATGTATAAGGTCAGTATAAGGTCAAAACACATGTGCGCACACAAGTACAATGTTCACCAAGTTAAAAGAGAGAATCCACCATGAGCAAAGAATCTGGTGATATGAAAACATTTGGCGTATTTGTCATATTTCACTGGCTTCGGACATCTGAGAGGATACACTGTAATGAGACCAGGCCTGGGAAAGCAGGTTGGTGCCCAATAAATAATAACTTCATATGCTCTATGAAGGTGCTCCTGCTAGACACCTGAACATTTTCTGTAAAGGGTCAGACAGGGAATATTTTAGACCTACAGTTCATTTATGCATTCTGCTGCATATTCTTTTTTTTTTTTTTGAACATTCAAATATAGAGAAACTATTCTGACCTTAAGGATTCTACAATAAACAGTGGGTTGGATTCAGCCTCAGGTCATATACTGTCATACCTAAGTACTTTGAGCATAGAGAAGAGTCCCCTCCAACCAAAGCCACCGCACCAGGACAACTGGAGAGGTTTGGGAGACAGAAAAGAGATTCAATGACTCTTCCTGGAGGAGTCTTCTCAGAAAAGATGCATTTATTCTTGTATATTTGCATATAAAAAGATCATTCCCAAGGAGACATGTTCGATTGAGGAGCAAAGTTCTGCCATTTGGTGATAAGTGGTACCGGGATTAGGCTTTGCTGGCTCCGTTTCCTCACTTTTAGGTAAGTCTCTTAATAGCTTCCCTCTAAACTATGAAGAAATATAATGACGGTTGAAAAGAAAAAAAATGCCATCATCGAAACCCAAAACTCTACTTGAAAGCATTTGAAGTGCCTCATAAATGCAGTGGTTACATTGGCCCTTTCATCTCGTGGGAGCGGATGACTCACGCCACACATGTGCGCACGCTAATTGCTGAGATTATTGGGCTGGTGCCGACTGTGGGGCCGACCACTTGGCTCAGGAGAGGATGGAGTGAGTCAGGAGCAGACGTTCCATCCCCTTGTGGATTGTTATGTGAACCATTTGCATATTGATCCAAAGCTAAATTTGTTCAGCTCCTTTCTTGTTAAAAGTGCAAGTAAAATGACTCATGTTTTTTAAGGGATAGTGTCAGGATCCATCCCCCTCTTACTGATGACTGATTTTTCCATCATTCCAAATGTCTGACATTCCATCATCATGGATGGAGTCTAGTCATTTTTTAGAATGAAAATAGATTTGGGGATTTGAGGGATATGGGGTGCAAGTTCTAGCTATCCTCCAGAGAAGTGATTTAATCCATCAGATTCCTAGAAATTATGGGGTGGAATTGGGTTCTAAGACCATTTATTCCAAATTCTTTGTATAATTTATTTAATCTTTCTGTTTTCCTGGTTCCTCATACACGAGGAGAGTGATAGTATCTAGTAGTTGCCATCAGGATACAATAGCAGCCATATATGTCAGGAACACCATGCAGAGCCTGCCAGACAGTAATAAATGTTACCTATTATTATTATTTGTAGGTGAGGACAAGTGAAAACGAGGTTTGTTTTGTAGCTGGAGTTAGGAGTGGAAGGAGGGAAAAACCAAGATAGGACAAAATATAAATATCATGTAAGTTACATTTTTTTGGTCACATCTTAGACCGATTAGTGGCATCTCTGGGCTTGTGACTCACACTGTCAAATTTCCATCTAGACTGAAAGGTCTAGGTTATCCTCCAACTCAAGGCTAATGAGTGACAAGGGCTTCAGCATAATGAGACTTGGAACAGATGTTCTTTTGCTTCATACCTACTGCATCTGTTCACTTGACTCTTCTTTCTACCTTAGATGAGGAACTACTTGAGGATGGGAATTCTGTTGGTCATCTTTTCATTTTCATCACTAGCACAGGGTCCCTAAGTACATACTTGATGCCCCAAAAATGTTCTCTGAATGTATGCATAGGTGAATATCAAAATTCCATATTTAATTACTCAAGAAAATTAGCTGCCCAAGTCTGGAGGTAGATGTTTTTGCATATTTATGTTTGCATCTAAATTATTTAGGTCATCAAGTTTAGATGACAAGTGTTATGTGCAAACTTGAGTAAGTTCCAGAAATACTTAATCTGTTACTGGCCAATCCAATTCATGTATCTTCAATTCTCGGGAAAACAGAAGTCCCCCCCAAAATGATACAACTACTTAAACTCATCAAAAATCCCAGAAAGTGGAAATGTTGCTCACTGGTACAAAAGATTAAGCAATTTAAGATAGGAGTTTGGGAAATAAAATGCTACTCTTTTATTGACAGCAAGTCAGTATGATATTAAAACAAAAGAAGAAATTCGGTGGAAGGAGCAGCCAGCTTCATCTTTAAAAATTCGGTCAAAAAAAAAAAATCAGATCAACTGGTAATTTTCCTGAAGTAACCTGTCAATTTGTTCAGAAAGGTTAATTTGGCAGAGTCAGCCTTAAATTGGTTTCCAGGGTGTACCTTAATTGTATTACTTTTCAGCAAAATGTTTCTGTCAATCAGAAAATGTTTTCACGATTAACCTGCTTGCTATGCTGTGGTCCAGGAGAAGTGAGTTCTTTGACCAGAAGGAGAGCAGGAGCATGTGCTGGGCATTGCAGAATAGAGAGCTTCCTGGGGAGAGGAAGCACTAGTCATCCTGACAGATTCTCCGTCAGGAGCTTGCTGGAGTTGAAAGAATAAGAAGAAATCTAGTTTGGGTCCTCACAAGTACTTTGTTAGGAAGGTGTGTGACCTGTGACAAGACCTTTATTTTCTCTGTGTTTTGTTTTCCAGCTAGGAAATATGAGAGCTGAATCAGGCACAAAAAGATCCTTTATAATCACATGTAATTATATAAATTATTCCCTAAAATCCATTTCTGAGATATGGAGGCATATTAAAAGATATTGGGGCTTGTTTACAAAATCAAAGGTATTGGTGTTTTCAGGAGCTGGACTGCTTGCAATGGAGAGACCCCTCAGGTGTTGCATGGACCACCATGCCCAGGGGGCTGGGAACAGCCAGGGAGGTTTGAGAAAGAATCATAGACTGGATTAAACATCTCGTTCATCAGCTCTTCTGTAACTGAGGTGGGGTCATTTTGACTGTTGGTGTTAGTGCTGAACAAGACCCATGTGACCCATGAGCGTGGGTCTCATAGTCAAATGACAGTGAGAAGCAGGGAGATTTTCCTGGACGTGGGGATAGGGGAGAAAGACTAGTAGAAGACTCTGGAAAGATTTTTGCCTGAGAGAAAGGAGAAAGTGCAGTTCGTTTTAGACTGTTTATACCATAGATATCTAGCCAGTGTCTGGTCTGACATAGTCACTGAGGAACAACACAGAGAGTTGCCTGTCTTCATTGGGCTAAAAGCCCAATGATATAGTGTGGAACCCCAAGGGACCTTTAATTCAGGCTTAGGTACAGGGCAGTTCTATAGAAAGAGATTTAAGCAAACCTGAAAGCTACCTGCATAGAAAAAGCATATGGATATGTTTAAGGCAGAGGGAGTAGCACCCATTAGACCTCAAGCCGAGAGACAGCAAGCACATGAAGGGTCTGAAGACAATTTGCTATGAATAAGGGGGAAGAGAGGAGGCAAAGAGACCTTAAGAAGTCATATTCGGGAGAGTCTCTTTAAGCCACAGCACAATTTAGGCTTTAAACTGTAGGAACCTCTACAGTTTTTTTTTTTTTTTTAAGATTTATTTATTTATGCATACAGAACTGGGGTAAAGGCCAGAGGTGCAGAAAGGATTCACCAGAGACAGAGTGGGGAGCAAAACAAGCCAACTGACAAAGCACACTGCCAAGAGGAGCAGCCGGCTAGTCAGGAGAGGTCTGCTGTGCCATGTGGATCACCTCCGGGGCAGGGATTGAGCTCATGCTGAAGTGACTGCTGTGTTTTAAACTGCTGTGCCACCAGGGAGGGCCCAGAAACTTTACAGTTTTTAACAGGACAGTGATTCGATCAGCTTTATGTTTTTGAATATCTCTCCTGGCTGCTGAGTGGAAAGAGGAATGGAGTGGGCAAGATCAGAGATAGGGAAAGATGAGCGAGGTAGAAGCCTTTTGAATTCCAGGTAAGATAGAATGGTGATTTGGATTATGGCAGAGGCAGTACAGTAGGAGAGCAGTAATAGATTCAAGAAGTATTTCAGATGTAGACTAGTTGGGGCTCATTAAATGAGATGATGGGGATATACAAACATTTCACCCGGAAAACAAATTAATGATTTTAATTGTATCAATAATTCTACCATTTCGAGAAGCTGGTAGACAGCAGGTTCTCAATTAATACATGTTGTAGGTGAAGCATGTATAAAGCTTCTGGGATTATTTGTCTAGAAAAGGAATTAACCAGTTCTTTCTCTGAAAAATTCGCCACCTTTCTATAGCTTCTCATGATTCATAAAGATTGGTTTCCAATTTTTGTCTTATGTGACCCTCAGTCTCATGGTCTTTTTGGAGCAGATGAAGGGTAGAAATGTAGGATAGGAAAAAATTGGCTTTTTCTCCTGGGGATTTATAGTTGAGGCTATTCCTGTAGCCAGACTTTGAACATGCAAACTTGGGAGCTTCAGAATGAACACAGTTCTGACCATGTAGGTTGGGAAGCAGAGAAAGACAGTGAGTAGGGGGAATCGTGCAGGGCTCACAGGTGAGCCTAAATGAGATGTCAGGAGAGTGAATGTCCTTCTTGCTGTTTCCTCCTGTTCCTTCTTCAGATCCAGAGACCCTATTTTTGCTATTGGGTTCTGTTCTTGTGCATATCTATTTTCACCTCTTTGTTTTTCTGTGTAGCTTATATTGGTTTCTATTACTTGCTATGAAAGTCTAAGTAAAACACATAACACACATAAGATTCCTAGCAAAAACATGGGTCTTAGCACAATCTTCTTTCCTGCCTAGCCCCTGAATATAGTTCCCTTTTCATACTCAGCTTGGGTGTGTTATTTCATATAGAAGCTTCCAGAGGTAATGTCCAATTAGCTCAGTGGTGGCTCTGGACAGCTATACTTTGGCCATTAGTCACCAGGAAGCTCCCTTCCTTGGTAGCTGTCAGAAAAAATCTTAGGAATAATTGCATCCATTTCCTTCTAAACCAAATGCTGCTTTGATCGGGCACGATGCTAACCAAAGCAGCTCAGATCTGATGGATTAGATCCTGCTAAGAAACTTATGATTGTAATGAGGAACACTGAACATTTTATAACCTGCTGAGGGCAATGTTTTTCTACAAATGATGTTCATACATGTCTTAAATTTTCTGTAAATCTAGCTCTGAACCCAAAATGTTTTGGCAAGAATTACAGAGCATTTTGGGACTTCTTTCACATGCTGCTCTCTGAATTTAGTAACTGGGTGAATGCGTTATGTACTAAACTCCTTCTTGTTTAAAGAAATAAAGAACTATGTTTTCAAATTAAAGTCATTTTAAGGTTTTGCAGCTGTTAAATTGAGGATAAAAACTAACCCAGCCATACTTGGGCTTTGTATATGCAGCAAATGAAATCAGGCAATTGAGAAATTAGCTAATATAAGTATGATAATGTGAGTTGTAAGGTAGTACATAGAGGTTGAGGGATTTGGCCCAGGGACTACAGATACCTAGGTTAGCGCCTAGCCCTCCTTATTCCAGCTGTATCACCTTGAGCTTATTTTGTTAAGTATTATTTCACACTGCAGGCTTCTTTTCTTAAAATGTGGATTGAAATAGTACCGACCTCAGAGATTTTATGAAATTTAGCAGATGGTACGCCTAGAGCACGGGATGTTGAGATAGGGCCTGGTGAAATCTCACCCTTAACCAAGTAACTGTACTCAGTGCTTGGACATGGCAAACCGGAGAGGGGAGCTTGCCAGAGAACATGGCCAACTGTTAATTTAACAGTTCTCTGGAACAAGATACTACAAACTACATGCCTGATGGTCAAATCTGGCTGTTTTTCTCTGGCCCACAGTATACAATTGGCTCTTATACATTTAAGGGTGACGACATGGCATGAACTACACCTGGAATGTTCTGTGTTAACAAATGTTGACCCCCATTCCAACACTGAATATAATCACCCACTTAATTTGTCTTTGTCACAGGGTTGTTAAAAAACTAAAGCCGAAACAACTGAACAAAATTAGCAATAGGAACTTTACGTTGCCCTTAACACCTAGATTATCTACCATCTAGCCTTACAGAAAAAGGCTACCAAGTTCTATGTCTACAATGAAGGCTCTGGCCATCAGTGCACCATCAGGATGCACTTCTTTGCATAGTTGTTGAATCTGATGTGTGATAACCCAGATACACAATATGAAAAAGAGTGGCCCACACAGGCCCTCCCTGGTGGCACAACAGGGAACTCTGAAGCTATCCACAGCCACTGCAGCACGACTTCAATCCCCAGTCAGGGAGCCGACCCACATGGCACAGCAGACTGCTTCTGTCCTCCCCTGCTCCTCTCAGCAGTGTATTTCAGTAGATCTTCTTTTTCTGCTCCCCACTGTCTCTGGGGAATGCTCTCACCACATGTACCTCTGGCCTCTACCCCAGTTCTTGTATGCATAAATAAATAAATCTTAAAAAAAAAAAAGAGTGGTCCAGTCAGTGCATTGGAATGGAGAAAAGATATGGAAATGACAGCTGATAAAGAGTTGCAGGACTGCTCAGGGATCCTCAGTGGTGACTGGGGTGGGGAACAGGCTACCCAAGAGAGGGGTACCTCAGAATCCCACAGAAGTTACCAGTCTGAATAGTCTAGGTTTCACAAACTTACTTTGGGAGTCCACTTTAGGCTTTGGAGATGAAAAATTAATTAGGAACCATTGTATAGATACATTTGCCACATGTTAGAGTTTCAAAATTCCAAAACTGTAAGAATGCCTTGCATCTTGATCCAGGGTGTTAAAAGTGTCTTTTGGCTTCATTTTTAAATATTTAATGTTTTTTCAACTTAAATTCTTCTTTTCAATTTTCCCCATACCCTGCAACCAGTTTTGAAGTGGAGATCATTTTTATTCCCTCTACTTGCTCAGCTGTTGCAGGAAAATGATTGATTTGAATTTAATACTCGTATTTCCTGCCTGCAGAACCATTTCAGTGTGTGTTTTCTTTACATGTTTGAAATTCATTAAAATATTGACCTTTTTTCTTTATTTTTGAAATAAAATTGATTAACACAGTTGACTCAGTTACTACATGGATTTGTTAATTTGATGTCAATTTTTTATATTTATTGTTGTACCTTGTCAACTTAAGCTGCAATGTAGTAGTGAATGTTCTGCTTTCAGGAATCTAGGAAATGGTGACTGACAGTGTCTCACTATAGAATATTGGCACTGGAACGCAGAATATTATCTTTTGTTTTTAAATGTGCTACAAGATTTGTGATTTGTGAAATTCTCAATGTTTTGCATATGCATGAAAGGTTTAAAGTTATTCTACTTCCACATGTGAGAGGAGGCTCTGTGAATTTTATGTCGCTGGTGCCCCAGGCAGCGAAATCTCTGACATTCAAAAGCTATTTAAAAACACTGGTTTGTCCTCTATGGATGTGACTTGATTGGATTTTCAAAGAAGTTTCAAGTTAAATAAAAATGATTAGAGATGAATTCAATAATGCCTGGAGGTGACAGTTGGGACATATATTTGTCACCATTTTGAACTTCTTTTTAAAAAAAAAGAATTGAGTTTTGCTTGGTAAAACCCATAAAGGAAGCACGAATTAAAAACACACAAAAACTTCAGAAGAAAAACAATACACACATGCACCCACCTGGAAAAGATTGATTAAGACTAAGACTTTTTGTAATGCTTTTTAAACAGATATCAGTAAAATATAATAATATTCGTTTCCTTAAATTGCTGTTTTTTTCCATATAATAGGCATGAGGCATAAAACTGTCTAAGTACATGTATATATACATAAACACATGCATATTATATCATTTCATTTTCTTAATTCTTTAAGATTAGTATCATTGGAACCTCTCTTGGTGGCTGAGGAGTTAAGTCTCAGCACTGTCATCACTACAGCCTGAATTTGTCCCTGGCCAAGGAACTAACACACATATGGCCCAGCAGACCTCTCTTGTTCACCTGCTGCTCCCCTCAGCAGTGTATTTCAATAGATCCACCTGTTTTTTCCCCATTCTGTCACTGGTGAATTTTCTCACTCTCCTCCCCCACACCTTTGGCTTACACCCCAGTTTTTACATGCCAAAATGAAAAATTAAATAAAATAAAAAGTGTTTTAATTATTAATATTATTATCCCATTTTGGAGATTAAAAAATTGAAACTCAATAAGGTTAAAAAATTGCCTGAACTTATCTAGTTCTTTCCCTAATAGAAAAGGATGACTTTTAACAATAATACTGACTTCATTGTTAAGTTCTTTTGACTACTGATTAACTGTTACCAGTGCAAGTTAACCAGTGCAAGATGTCATCAAATTTTCATTGTGTGTATTTGTGATGAAGTTTTTCTCCCCGTCTTTTTGGTGGAGATGGTAGATTTATGATAATGCACTTAATATGCTTTTAGAAATGTAAAACATGACTTTTAAACAAATGTAAAATAAACCTGTGTCTATGATTATGTATTTTTTCCAATTACTTCACCAAATTGATTGAAGAAGAATTGACAAAAAATATATATTTAAAGTGTACAACGTGATGATTTGCTATACATATATATTGTGAAATGATTACTATGATTAAGTTAACAATCACCACCTAACATAGTGAACTCTTGAGTGTGTCTGTGGTAAGAATACTTAAGATCTATTCTCATTAAATTTCAGGTATACAATACCATGTTATTAACTATGGTTACTATTCAACATTCCTTTGATCATTGTGTTCTGGATCCATAACCAGGAAAATGAATGAGATACCTCAAAATTTTTATAGCAGCAACTAATATTAACTTTCAATTGGTCAGTTGCTTCTTTCTCTCTTTTTATAAGCATCACCCTAGGGAGAGGACTTTTTATCTTGCCTCTGGGAGCACCATGAGCAAGTGATCATAATCATAGACTCTACAGGTCAAGACACTGATGACTCCCCAGTTTTGCTGCCCATAATGCTGATTATATCTGACTTGCTTCTCTAACATTTATTTTTTTCACTTTTATTTTTTTCTAATTCTACTTTCTACTTATGACCTTATCCAAAAGGCTAATACTACTTTTTTTTTAAAGATTTATTTATTTATGCTTACAGAAATGGGGTACAGGCCTTATTTTTTCTCATTTAGCTTTTATCATTATCTGTCATATTTTCTGTTACAGTACATATTATTTGCTTTTGGTCTTTCTCCTCGGATCTATGCAGTAACTGTCCATTTATCTTTCAGGAATTGGTAAATCTGTCCTGTCAGAATTGTGACAATGGGAAGGTGACTCTGGATTCCTTACCACCATCTAGCCAGACTCCATTGTCTCTGATATTTAAGTGCTGCTTCCTGGGATCTGTAGGTGTAGAACCTTATAATTCCTATTAATCCCAAGACACTTTGTTCCTTTTAACCATTTTCTGCTGTGGGTTTTCTAGAGCACTGAGCTTCTCACTGGAAGAGATGCCCTCACCCCACAACAAAGCCTTCCTTAATTCAGATATTCCTGTATAGTCTTGTGGCTTATAGAGCTTCTAACATGTAATCACTTGTTGTTCTGTTCATTGCTCTTCTACATACTCTGTGTTCATGCTCTGGCTACTTTTAAGATTTTCTATTTGTCATTGACTTTCAGAAATTGATTGCTGTATGCCTTTGTATGTTTTCTTTCTTTTTTTTTATCCCACTTGCATATTATAAGTCTTATTGTACACATGGGTTTATAGATGTCATAAAAAGTTGGAATGGTTTGAATTATTATTTCTCTTAATAATTTTAACCCTCCAAACATCTTTATTTTCCACTCTGTGAAATAACTTGCCTTTACAGTGATGAATAACACTGCTTTGCTTCTCGCTGCAGACTGTGTAGAGCCTAACACATTAGTTAATCTTATGGTCCCTATCAGGTCATTCTGTATGGGAAGTATTTTATATGGACACCTTTTAGTTTAATTACTGGTCACTATTGTGACTAGTGAACTAGAATACTTTAATTGACAAGTTTATTCTGTCATCAACTTTGTGATAGATTCAGTTAAAGATTTTTTAAATAACTGGGGAGATTGTGAAATAATTACACACTATTATCCCTTCGGGTTTAATTTATCTGCTATGGATAACAAATTACATATTGTAGAATATGAGGACTGGGTAGGTAGGCTGTGGATGAGTTTGAATTCAACTCGTTTGCTGAATCTTCAGATATTACAAATATTTCCTGGGTAATCAGAATTATACTATTTTCATCAATGACAAGTAATAACTTTTCTTAATACATAATTTGTATACACAATGAATTCATGAAGCTTTAATCACTTCTGATTCACTTGTTTGAGATAGATATAGTAGAGTTTATCTGGAGTTTAAGAATAGTGAGTTTAATTTTTTACAGAAAGTTTAATTTTTTCTTGTAATTTGGTGATTAATTATTACTTTCTTTTCTCTGAAAAACTTGTTATTTTTACCCCAGTCTGTCTACATTGTTCCCTGTGATAGTCTGTGTATAATAAATTAAGGGCTCTAGCTCTTTGGTAAAACCACTTTATAACAACAACCATTCTATAAAATAGTATTAGTATTACCTATTAAGTAAATGGCAACTGAAAAATAAAATAGCACTTAAAAAGAATAGATATTATATTAATTTTGATACAGCTTCAAGATTTTTCTGGAACAGTAATTTTTTTTTTCTGAACACTTTTTGTAAGAAATAATTGCTTATTGTATATATTAAAGTACATAAAGAGCTAGATCTCACAACATTTGAAGAACTACTTGCTGATGAATATTTCAAATTCATCAAAAAATATTAAACACCAGGTGGAAAAAGGGTAAAGACAAAACTGTATGTCAAAGCACACCAAAACTGAATGCAACAGTAATTTTTTTAAAAGATTTATTTATTTATTTATGCATACAGAACTGGAGTGCAGGGGCGGTGAGAGGACTCACCAGAGACATAGTGGGGAGCAGAACAGGTAGGTTGGTGGAGTACACTGCTGAGGGGAATAGGAGCGAGACAGGAGAAGTCTGCTGTGCCATGTGGATCACCTCCCTGGCTGGGACTGAACTCACGTTAAAGTGGCTGTGGCCAGTTTCATAGCACTGCTTGCCAACCTGTTGCACCACCAAGGAGGGTCCACCTTTGTCAGACTCTTAAGCTTTGGGCTACTATCCACCTGCCTTAATAATGCTGGGGCCAGACTCAAAAAACTGAAATTGCTGCTATAGCAGACTATAGCCAATCTTACACTTGCTTATCTTGTCTCTGCTGTTCCTTCCCATAATAAAAGCATTTAGCCACATTTACTCCTCATGCCCTCTGCTCCTGATAGTGCCTGGTACTTTCCCGTGTTCCCCTCTTTCCCCACTGTACCTCTTGTTTCTAAAGTCTGTGTATAAAACATCTTTCACGGCAGTCATTTTCGTGACTGTGTCTGACTATTGCTTATGAAAGCAATCCTTACTTGAAAGAGCATCAGCTAGACTGGGGAATTATTTGTGGGAAATTTGGTCTCGTTTTTGGACCAGCGATTTCTGATTTTGTTTTGTGGGGAATAGGAAGCTCATTGAGGAAGAGGGAGACTTGACATGTCCTTCATCTGGCCACAAGAATCATAGGAATCTGGTGTTGTTTGGTGGTGTGTGTTTCATCCCTTGGAGATTTCCTTTAAACATGGCTAGTTACAATGTGAAAGTCAATTATCTTGCAAAGTGATCTTTAGGTTGCTATTAGTTTCTGAGAAAGAACAGAGAGATGATTAAAAAGATTGAGGCTAATAAGCTACTGATGAGAACCCTGAGTTCATTTGTAATCTTGTTTCTATAAATGACACAGGTTTTTCATTTATGAAAAACCTAAATGAAAGACATGCCCTGGGAAGATGAGAAAAAAAAAAACATTTTCTTTTCCAGTAGAATCCCTTTTTTCTTTTATCCTCATGAAATATTTCTGTTGACCACATTCATATTCTGTTGTTGAAATGTTAGGATCTGCTTGTTGGAAGTCTAGAATTAATAAGCCCAAATGTTTGTTAATATTTTATTGCTGAAATTATCAGGGCAAACAAAAACTAATAAAAACTCATGGTGATTACCATATTAGCCAGCACATTTTCTTACATAACTTGTCTGCAGTTAGAGCCAACTATGAGGTTACTTTGCTCTGACCAGGATAAATCTTAGAGTATTGACACCTGGTGCTGAGTTTCCAGAAAGTTCCCCTGGCAAATTGCTATGCTTAGAGGCAGGAATGAGCCAGTTTAGAGAAGAGGCAGAGAAACCCTGCAGAGAGCAGCTGATGAAGAATTGTGATGACTATTCAACTTACTTAAGCAAATGAGATTTAATTAAACTCAGTTCACACCTCTTTGGTAAATCAGAAGTTTCAGAAAGCTTGCTATTAAACTTTAACTTCCTGAACTATACAAAAGAATATGGTAACCAGGAAAAGGTTCCCGCCCCACTATTTTCTTATGTGTAGATAAAAGCTAAAGTGCCTAATAGAATAAGATACTGGGAGAACCAGTGTAGCCATCTGAAGCAACAAAACTGCTATTTAAATCCATAAAAAAAAAGCTTCATTGTAACAGCCTTCATTATAAGGTGCTCATTTTAAAGTCATTTAAGAGGAAAGGGAACATATTGTTTTAGATGTAGTTAAAAAAAAAAAAGAAAAAACAGGAAGGCAAAATCCTTTCGATTAGATTTGGACTTTTTTTTTTAAACCCATTTTGCAAATAGGTTTTCCACCTGATTTAAGCCAACCATTTTGTTCTTCAAAAGTCTGAATTGTTTAGCATTTTAAAATACAGCCATCCCCCAGAGCATTGCTTCTGTGATTAGAGAGAAAAAATTAAATCCCTTCTGCTACATATAGGTGTACAGAAGAAAGAACAGCAACCAGAAAGGGCGCCTAGCAAATTCAGCTGTGCTCTGGGCTTCTCTTCTCTGTAATATGATAAGGTAGGATAGATGGTCTTTGTCCTTTCCTGCAGCCTGAGTATTCCTGTTCCCCAGCTCTGTGGCAAGTGACTGAATAGTCTCCGCAAGTAAGGGCATGTAAACTGAGGAGTGTGTGCCTGGGCTTAGGAAGCTTAGCTCAGCTTAAGCCCAGACATGCTGGCGTGGTCGCAAATTCTGAGTTTTCAAGAGGGCCACTCAGCAGTCAAGACTGCCCCTGGGTGATTCCTTCACCCTCTTCTCCTCTGTTTTGAAACTTGGGAGTTGGGAGGGTCTTACCCCCTATACGTTGTGGTCAGTCTCCAGATACCCCTGTTATTTGAAACTTTCTATGGGAAGCATAGGTGAGAGATAGGGATGGAGAAGAGGGGAAAGGAGGGGAATTTCTCACTCTGCCTCTCCGCTTTGGAAGTAGCTCCAGCAGCATACAGAGTTTTGTAAGCTTTTGTGAGACAGGCCTAGCATAGTTCTAGTATTTTCTGGGAGTTCCCTCACAGTACCTTCTCCTCACTGTTCTTTTTTCCTCTGAGCTAGATGTCATAGACGTGGCGGTGATTTCCTGCTATTGCTCATCCCATATTCCCTCACAATTCCCTGTTGGCTTATCACTTCTCATCAGTTGTGTAGTCAGTGCTCTCCATTAAATACTCTATATTTCATTTCTTTTTTTCTGAGATCAGACAATTGATTACCAGTTAGGAATACAAATTCTCTTGTCTGAAGTCTTCCATTTGTTAAATGTTATTGGAGTTGGATTTTCCAGGAAAACAGGACCAATAGTATTATAGTGACCCAGACAGAATCTGTTACAGGGCAGGGAGAGAGGCACTGCTGAACCCCCAAACCTGCCTGTTCTAAATAGGTTCTGTCATCTGCCACATCAAGACAAAACTTGATAAGACTTTAATGAAAAGGAACTTTAATACAGTGAGTATACAATACAAAAGACAAAGAATATAATTCCTAAATTAAACATCTGAAATTACCCATCCCCTCATGGGCAAAAGTCCACACAAAAGGGATTTTGTCCAAAGCAAGGCCTGAAAGCCCGCCAAAAGACTAAAGCAGCTTCTGGCCGGGACCTATAGAAAAGGGTCAGAAATGGCCAGACAAATCTGGGAGGAAAAGAGCAAAATCAAAATCAATATAAACACTGCCATAGTCACCTCCTTACAGGTATCTCACCCACATCTGCCTTGACCAGTCCAGGGTCAGGAAACAAACAGTGTTTCTCAGTCACGTGCTCCCTGCTCCATGTAGCTTCCTCAGGTCTCCTTCTGGCTCTCCATCCTGCTTCCTTCTTCAGATTCTTTCTCTTTTTTCTTTTCTCTGCTCAGCTCCACCCTCCTTCTGGGTGGGGCAGGGAACCTGGGGACTCCCCCTGTCACAAAACTTCTCCAGGGAGGCCTTTCAGAGATGTGGGGAGGTGTTAGTCTTTTATAGACAAACCGGTTAATTCTCTCTCTTTGCAAAACTCCTGAGTGATGGTACCAACTATCTCACCAAGGCAGAAGTGGAGACAGAGGCATTTATCCAGGCCATAGGTAGGACTGTCAACATGTACCTGACTACTCATGGTTACTTTATCAAGTCCCTAGCCTCCTGGAGGTGAGCTGTGTTCTGGACCTGACGGTCAGCCAGCCGTAGCCTCCTCCATGGGACACAAAGGCGCCGTGTGTGTGATCTAAGAACGATCATTCTTAGAACTCATTCTTATGAAAGACCTTTTGTATTTCAGAAATAACTTAGAGTTGGAAATGATGAATTTTTGAGGCTTAAGAGAATAAAAACACACACATAATTTCCCCCTGTATCCAGTTCTGTTCAAAGTGCAGAAGCAGCACACCAAAAGGAGCCTTTTATCATCTTATCCTTTGGAATATGTCTCAGAGGAGTTCCAATGTTGCAACTCTCTAGAAACAGTCTCAGAGCTGTGAAAGACACTCAGATTATTCAAACACTAAATTATAAATTTGTCATTTTCAGGATCATGTCTCCTTCATCTTTTTAATCTGGGTTGCCTGACAGCCAGGTAGGGATGAGTAGGACTGATGAGGGCAGTATGCCTGCTTTAGCCTCCTGGCTTTAGGGCCAGCCTCCTGACTTTCTCCACATCACCCTCATTTATAGAGATGATGTCTCTGTGAAGGCTGTGACAGTGTCCACTGTCCATGGTGTGTAAATCTGAGGATACCCTTGAACACAATCTTTAGACCTTCCCCCACGCTGCCAGAATTATTCCCTGAGAAACATCAAGTTAATGTTTGGGTGTATTCATTGGTTAAATATTGGTTAAGTATTGTATTTACTTATTCTAATAGGAAATATCATTTATTTCCATTTATGCTTATTTTTATTTTAAGCTTTCAGCTATTGCTTTGAGGAGAATGAAAATAGTTTATGTTCTTCTAAGAGAGGAAAGTGAAGATTTTGTGGAAGATAATGTCAACACCATGTTGTTCATGTGACTGTTCAAATGATCTAAATATTTATGTAAAACATTCTTTTCATTTCAAAAGCTGTTCACTAGAACTAATTGCTTTTTGATTATTGTACCAGATTAATACTAATTACCATGGAATCTATAATTTAAATAGGTGAGACATTTATTTTTGATTCAATCTTGAAAAATTCCATAGTTACATATTTACTTTCAACAATTAATTAAATTGTGAAGTACATAGGAAGTTCCTTTGGACACGTTTCAAATTTTGGGAGCTGGAACTTAACACTTAAAGTTTTAACTTAAAACTAATGGATCTATCTCTGTATTATCCTATTTATCTGTCTCTATCGACCCATCTTTTCTGTAGAATGAGAAGCAGAATGAGAATGGGCATATTGTGTTTGTTTTAGCTACAGGGGGTGCTTGGGTTGTTAACATCTTAATTTTTATTTTATAATGTGCAGTTTTGCTAGAACCCACAGATGAATATGATTACCAACATTCCTATCTTTACGGAATTATAGAAAATGGAAAACATGCCAAAATATTGCAGCAAATTCCTGGGAAATTTTGACTTTTTTTTTTTTTTCCCAAAAGGGGTTGGGGGGGCGTTTTCCGGCCAAAAAACTGGTACTCTTTATATTAATATTAACTATTTAGTTGCTAAACACTTAGCAAAGGAAATTTTAATCATTAAGATGCTTAAGGATTCACAACCAACACACACTTTTTTTTTTTTTT
>NW_004567112.1:24689844-24691931 GCF_000260355.1 Condylura cristata | reverse complement strand
CCATGTGGTCTCCTCCGGGGCAGGCTGCAGGCGGGAATCGAACTCATGAGGAAGTGGCTTCAGATTCTCAGTGCTGTGCTTTAACCCGCTGCGCCACCAGGGAGGGCCATCCAACACACACTTTTAAAAAATTGCTTTATTAAACAGGATTCCTCACTTCTATTTATTACACTAAGTCAATCGATACCTTGAAATGAGCCATAGCAGAAATACTCAGACCATGGAAATTAGCAAACAATTTACTTGTTAACTTCTACTTTTAGGAAACAGTAGAATGAATGTAAATAAACAGTAGAATGAATGTAAATAATTCAGGTTAAACATAAAAATATGTTGTGTGAGTAGCCATTATATTTAAAATATGTAAATATGGGAAATATTATTTTCTAATTTAGCTAATAAATCAACAGATGAGTAAAGTCCCAGCCGAGGTCTTTGCTGTTTTGCCTTTGTCCTTACTTGTAAACATGAATGAAAACATTGATCAAAACATTTTTCAGAACTATGCTCATTGGCCATCTGCACCATAGTTTGGAAACAGATATAACAATTTAACAACAATCAACAAAAGTGCTTTGCATGAAATTGATAGTAAACATTTATGAAGGTATATCCGTTTTTTCAAAGAGCTGATTATTAGATATCTAACAACATACTGTAGGTTAAATTTATCCCTACTCAAATATAGTTTATTTTTTCCTCTTGACCACTGAGTTCTGCCTATGATTACTCTTTGTTTTCCTATGTAGCATCCAGACTTTCCCATTATAATTAGTTTTACAAGCTCTGAACATTCTTTTCTCTCTAACTTTCCATTCCAATCACTCCTAATCACATCAGCGGCTCTCTGGGGACCTATGTCTCGTCTCTCCATATGTGGTATGCATCATGGCCTCAGTTCATCATTTCCTCACCTCTTCTACAAAATGGAAATTGACTTAAAAACACCCTTGTGAAGGTAGCTGCTAATTTACAAATTTTCTTTCTTATCTGAATTCCTGATGCTTAACTCTTAAGTTGAAGCATATAAATTCCACTTACATTTGAGAGATCTTCAATTTCCCTCCCTGGTTTTATAGCCCTATGAGGTATTTTATGACAGAATTAGTAAAAACAGAACAGTGCCCTGGTATCCCTATTCTCCATGGGAGGGGTTGCCATTTGGGGAACATGGTGTCTGAGACAGAATCTCCATCACTTGGAGGAAGACTGAGTGCTTATTCAGGCCAGCAAACAGGCTTCTTAGAGGCTCCTAGTATCATCTTCTCATCATAGACACCACAAATAATTGCTTTCCTTCCCCCGCTGCTTCTCCTGCAGGAGCAATCCTAGACTAATGTTTCATCCCTCTCTCTTGCCTCCTCCTGTTAACCTTGTCAGTCTTCCATGGATCCACTACTTACCTTCAATTTCTTGGTTATCTTAGATACTTGTACTCCAACAAGGCTTCCCTAGACACTCCCACAGCTTTCTACCTTCTAGCACCGCCACTACTTGATGTCTAACCTGCTTCTTAGCCGCTCTGTGAGGACAGAGACAGGCCCCTTTGCCTTGTGACTTCGTTTCAGCCCCCAGCACAGCACCCGGAGAGCGGAGGCCCTGTCTATGAAAGCATGAGTGAGACACGGTTTCTTTCACATGAATGAGTTGTCAGTTTTCTCTTATCTCCTCCTTTTAAATTCAGAGGTTCTCCTACCCCTTAAAGAGGAAGACAGCCCACACTTGAGACATGTGGCTGTGTTTCTCGTGATAGCACAGTTCCAAAATTTTGTTGTCATTTTGCATAATAACAAAGCTCCTGGAAAGAAGAGGCTCATCTAAGAAGCTAGTTTCTATTTTCCAGATGTCAGGATTGAGGCCCTTGAATGCAGCCTTAGCTTAGTTCTTTATGTACCAAGGAAGTTCTTTTACTGTATAGTTTGTATGTTGATCAGTGATTATTTCTGGCTTGCAAATGAATTACTATATTTATTCATCTAGTATTAAGTGCAAAAACCAGGTGTGATAAATTAGCAAATACTGGAGTCTTAGGTGAGATTTCACCAAAATGTATTCCTACGTCTGTACCTTGGCTATAATTTAATCAC
>NW_004567112.1:24598952-24689744 GCF_000260355.1 Condylura cristata | reverse complement strand
TTCACCAAGTGTGGGGATAGCTATATCAAAACCATCTGAAACTTTGCTAATAATGGTGATTCCCAGCTCTGTCTTACAAATATTGACTCAGAATCTTTGGTGACAAAGCCTACAAGTGTACATGTATGTAAACATGGGTAACAGAGCTTTTAAGAAGGAAACGTGCAACCAAACCCTGATTTGACCTTTACCCAGAGGTCATGCCTCCTGCAGTGCCCTACATCTTTGCCCCACCCCCCACTGGGGATTTCCTTTAATTTAAGAAGCTTTTTTCTGGCTGGAAAGATTGGAGTTAAGAAAGCACTTTGTTTTTCAGACTAGTGCATCCCTGCATTCTGGGCTATGTTCCCTCTCAATTTTATTTGCAAATTTGCTAGTTCTCGCTTGCATTTATCTCTCCCTTGTAGTACCTTGTCATACACAGCTAAAATCAATCAGCTGATGCTTTTATCAATCTGTCTAGAGATCCCCTTGGACATTTTCAAATGTATATTAGAAACATTTCTAATTTCCAAATCACCCTGGGTCACAGTCTAGCCAAGAGTTTCATGTCTACATAATGCAGACTGCCCTTTCTCTAACCTATCAGTTTTCTGACCACTTTTCTAGCTTTCTCAAGTAATTTCTTTGCCATATTCATAGCCTCCATGTACCACCTGCTTTCCAAGCTTAACACCTCGTTATTTGAGTGTTAGTTATAGCAGCACCTACTCCTAGGCACCAATTTCTGTATCACTTAGCTATTACTAAATAATAAGCTACCCTCAAACATAACAGCTTAAATTAATGATCATTTATTAAGCTTTAATAATAAGTAGCTCTGATCTACATGGTGAATGGAATGCACACAGGAAGGATGTAGGGTTGCTGTTCATAAGGTCTACCCCAAAGATTAAGGGTTTTTTCTGTGCAATAATGGAGAAGCCATTTTTAATTGTTTGCTGGATAATCTTACTATCTTCTTTTTACACATTAAGAAAAGCATTCGAAGAAAAGGTGCCTTTTTCCCCTAAAAATATCAAAGTCAGGGTTTCAAGTTTGCAACAGTCAGGAAATGAAGGGAACTGTGACTTAAAAGTTATACATCCAAGTTTGAAGCTATGGAGACTTCCTCAAGCTCTTACTTCAAAGGGTAGAGAACAGAACAGGGCAGTTCAATGGGGAAAACTTCTTTACTGGCAAAGTTACACTAGGAACCAATAAGTTTTCTTTCTGCAAGGAATCATGGAAGTAACATATAGAGCTTTGAAGTCAGCTGAACTAAGACCTTTGGGGAAATTGCTCAATAAGGCAGAGGATGAGATTGCATAAATTGAAAGTTGTAGGAAAACCTGCAGAGTGCTGTGACCTTAAGGCCTGGAAGCTCTGGGAACAGTGAGTGAAACAATGCAAATTAAGGGTTCTACCCTGTAGTGCTCTGTGTAGAACAAAGAAAGAGTTGGATGTTCCTAATGGTAGAGAGAGTTATGTATATAACCTAGATGTTTGAATTTTTAATATCTTGCTCTGCGTATTACTTTTGTAGAAATAATAAAGTACTACTGGCAAACTAGGAAAGGTTTTTGCCAAAGTTGGAAACATGCATTCTGTTCTTTGTAATTTAGTGAATCAACCAGTGGAGACCAACTACTTCAAGCTTAATGGCCTAGGGTGCTAGAAGTTCATTTCTCACTCACATCAAAGTCTCAGGGGAGAAAATGGGAGACACAGCTCCCAGTGGTAGTTCAAGAATCTTCTCCTTTTGCAGCTCCACTCTTTATAGTTACTTGTAGATTTCTCTGTTCAGTTTGAAGGTGATAGGAGAGCATGAAGTGGTTTGAAAATGGTCATGTATTCCTTGTGGTCTTTTTATGTGCACACACCTCATCTGTGCTTGAAGACATGGCCCCTTCTTCTCTTCCCTTGAGTGTTAATCTACTGAGTGATTTTCTTCTAAAGAATAGAAAGAAAAAAAAATGGAAGTGATGGTATGACTAGGTCACTCACAAAGCCTGATTCTTTTTCTCTCTCTCTCTCACTTTGGGGACAATTGGCTCACTATGTCATAAGGAACTGACACAGCCATTTGTGGAGACCTGTGTGGTAAAGAACTCATTTCTTCCCTCAGTTGTCAGCAAGTAAATGTGGCCTCTTGCCAACTGCCCAGTCTGAAAGCCATCTTGGAAGTAGCCACTTCTGATCTAGTCAAGCCCACAGATGACAGAGTCCAGTTACTTGAGGGTGCAATCAAGAGATCCTGAGCCAGAAACATCCAGAAAAAAACACTCCCAGAATCCTGACCTAAGAGACTACATGAGGTATTAAATGTTTACTTTACTCTAATAAGGTCTAGGGTGAGTTTTTACATAGCAATAGATAAGTGATATAGAGAATGAAGCATTGCTCATGGGGGAACCTATGTTATACTATAAACTACCTTGTACCCCATTCCATCAGCTACAGCTGACTGGTGTGGTCACACTTAGTAGCCTAACTGCAAGCCAGGAAGAAGGGAAAACTCATTGAACAGCTGGCCAGCATCTATCACATTTGGTAAATTTATATCAGGAAATGTTTTTGCCATCAGGAGCTGGTGACTATTTGTCCAGTTTAGACAAAATTCTTCAAGGAAATAAGTAAAGCCTTTGAAATATTAATATTTAATACCAAGTAATGATGCTAATAGTACTTAAAAATAGGTCCCCCAATTGGCATCCCTTAGGATGATGCCAATTGTCAATGGTTTACTCAGGAAAGTATTTAGAGGCTTTGTTTGTTTATTGTCTGCCTATTACTTATGCTGTCATCATCACCACCATCAGCAGCAGCATCACCACAACCACAACAGTAATGCCAATAGCAACAATTAACATCACTAAATACCCACTCAAGGTATGAAGCATTTTATTAACCAGAATGAGGTAGGAACACAACCACTCAATTTTTCACGTAGAAAACAGGGCACACAGGGCTGGGCTATATACTCAGTGTCTCAGGAAGGTCTAGGTGAGCCTGCGATCCAGCCGGTCCATCCACCTCTGTACTTCTCCCGACACGATTTGTAATCACGGTAAAAACATTGAAAATAGGCACCAAACTCTGCCGAGGGAGTTGCTAGCTGTGGAGGGGAGAAGCCCTGACACTGTGCCTGGGCAGGTGCAAGGTAGGCTCTATGTGCTTTCCATTCGGGGACGTCACAAGAGGCGCTGAAGCCACAAGCACAGATGTCTTCAGGAAGAAGTAAGAAGACATGAACTAAATGATGAAACTTGCCCAAACTCTCTTCTTTTTTTTTAATTTTTTTTAAGATTTATTTATTTATTCATACAGAACTGGGGTACAGGCCAGAGATGCGGAGGGTGAGAGTACTCACCAGGGACAGAGTGGGGAGCAGAACAGGCAAATCGACGAAGTACACTGCTGAGGGGAGCAGTGGGCCGGTCAGGAGAGGTCTGACGCGCCATGTGGATCTCCTCTGGGGCAGGCGGGGATCGAACTCATGCGGAAGTGGTTTAAGCTTCTTAGTGCAGCGCTTTAACCTGCTGTGCCACCAGGGAGGGCCCTCTCATCTTTCATTCAAAAAAAAATTATGCATATAAGAACTGGGGGTACAGGCTTGAGGTGTTGGGGTGAGAGGACTGACCAGAGACAGTGGGGAGCAGGATAGGCATATGTACTGAAAAACACAACTGAGGGGAGCAGCAGGCAAGTCAGGAGATGTCTTCTGCACCATGTGGGTCACGTCACTGGCAGGGATTGGAACTCGTGCTGCAGTGGCTTCAGAGAGCTTCATAGTGCAGTGCTTTAACCTGTTGTGCCACCAGGGAGAGCCCTCACATCTTCTGTTCTTCAACACAATTCTAGGCAGGCCATCTCTGAGCTTCAGTTTCTTTTTCTATATGCCTGCAATAGAAACACCTACCATATGGGATATTAAGACTTGAATGACAGGATATCTACAAAAACATCCGGAAAATTTCTACAATTTTTCTGAGTATTTATAATTCAAGTGGCACTATTTTCTAGAAAACAGACTTCATATCTTATTTATCATTATATTCTTAGCATGGTGTCTGGCACAAGGCAATTGCTTGATATAATTTTATTGAAGGCGCTGAAGAAAAAAAAATGGCAGAATCATTTCTTTTTCATTATTCCTTGGAATGAGCTCACCCTGCGATGTGCTGTCTCATCACCTTTTCCCTCTCCATGCTGCTCCAGGGTTTGCCAACCGCTTTCACACCCAGGGTCTCATGCCGCTTCCCCATCAGGACAGGGCCACTATCCATTCTAGGAGCAGCGGGCACCCTTATTAAAGTACCTTGTCCAATTCAGGGTTGAATAAAAATCTAGCAAACTCAGAGAGTGCCCAGAGGAGAGCAATAAAAATTGATTAAACAGACCTTCTGAAGAAAGGTTAAGAGAATTGGGATTATTTCAGCTAGAGCTGCTGGTGGGGGATATAAATTTTCTAGGAAAAAAAAATTATCCTGCAAAATTTTGTGGTTACACTGAGGACAGCAGAGAAGGAATTTTGATGACTTCCCTGTTTGACATTAACAGGCAGTCTCTCTCACCCTCTCTGCCCATGGGATTAGAAGAACCAGTTGCTCTCTGAAAAGTCTTTATTGCATTAGGAAATCCTCTCAAGAGTGTTGTGGCTCTCCAGCTCTGTGAGGCCTCGTGGGCACAGAGAGGAGACTTTTAAGTAACCAAAAGTTTAGATGACATTCATTCCCTCAGTTAATACTTCCATGGGAGAAGACTGTGAACCTAATTAACCAGAGGCCTCCAAGACATCTCTTGACATTACACCTCCTTACTTTGCAGACCTCCCAAGTTTTCCTGAGCTAATTCTTGTAAATCTCTATATTCCACAGTCCATGCTTGAGAAGCAGGATCATTTTACTCCTGGTTAATTATCCTGTAATATTTATGGCTGGAGAGAGCGCTCCCAGTGGAACCAAACTTGGTCATGAGTATTAGCACTGCCTGTGATATCCCTTGCCTGAGTTCTGAAGTTAGCTTTTGTTAACTTTGGACACCTTAATATAACAATGGTTTATCAAGCACATTGCCTATGTCAGGCATTGTGTCAGGCACTGGGGATACAATGGTGAATTGTGGAAATGTGGCCCTTATAGACACTGGCTCTCAACAAAATCTAGTGGGACACAGGCAAATTAAGAGGCAAGAGTTAGATATATGTTATGAGGCTATCTGAGAGACTAACCTAACCCAGAGTTAGGGGGTCAGGGGAAGAATTTTGGAAAATGTGATGTCTAGATGATCCATGAAAGATGAATAAGTATTATCAGTTATCACCAGTTTCTTCTTTGGCCACATTATCCATCCAGATACATCTTACTTTGGAAATAGACATTGTCACCTAATCCATTCAGTTACTTCCCCCACCCCACAATTTCTTATTTTTATTTATTACTTCTATGTTCCAACATCACCCACATGATTTAGGGATGAAGAAAGTCTCCAGGTATGACTTACCTATGTTATATTGATGTCAATAATACTTCAAGTTGATCCTATCTCCTGAATCACTATATTAGTAAAACACCCAAGGATCCCATATGCCTGTTGTCCCACATGTCACATATATAATTCAGATCTGAGGTTTATATAGAATAAAACCTACTCCCTTGAGTTAGGAGGCACCAACAACCCATACAGGAAGTTAGGGCACAACACTGGCACTGGTAGTGTACCATTACAGTTTCTATTAGTTAGCTTTCATTTAGAATCTGAAAGGGACCTCTGTGTAATAATATAGCCTTCTGGGATAAAATCTGAGCTTCCCAAGTTAAAGAATTACATTCAGCATTGTAATGAATATATAAAGCGACGAGTGCCCAGTTCCCCTTCCTTTAGATGATGCCCACACAGAGGTGTCCCAGTGGCTTTGCACCTGTCTACAGGTGACTGATCCAGGACCAGACGACCAGACACCCTGGCCCATGCTGGTTCATCCCATGTAAGGGATTGAATAGGACAAGCAAAAAGATAAATCAGTCTCTCTTGGTGATAGTCACTGCAGGATATAAATCTTAGGCATTTATCATGACCATTTATCTTTTCCTGTCCTGCATTGGCAGGTTGTGAAGAGAGACCCAGGCAAAATCAAATCAGAAAGAGGGAGAGAAGAAACTTTTAAAATTTTTTTTATAACAGTTTATTTTTACATCATTTTGTACATTTTTTCCCCCATCTCAATTGTAATCCCTGCGGGTTTCCCATCACCATGTCACCTGTGTGCCATCATCATAATCCCGTGCACCTCCCTCCCCACCCCCCCATTTTTGATCCCATTCCCCACTCCACCCCCGCAAAATGTCTCTTTTTGATTGCTGAGTAATATTCCATTGTATATATGTACCACATCTTGTTAATCCAGTCATCTACTTTTAGGCATTTGGGCTGCTTCCATGTTTTTTCCAATTGTAAATAAAGCAGCAATAAACATGGTGGTGCAGGTATCTTTTTCAATCAGTGTTTTTGTGTCTTTTGGGTAGATACCTAGGAGTGGGATTGCTGGGTCATAGGGAAGCTCCATGTTTAGGAGTTTGAGGAACCTCCAAACAGTTTTCCATAGTGGTTGTACTAGTTTGCATTCCCACCAGCAGTGAAGGAGAGTTCGAGAAGGAACTTTTTAATAGCATGTTTGTCCCTGAGTCCCACAGTTCCCAAGACCCTGTTATTGCTGTGTCCATTTTGCAATTTGGCTACAAGAGATAGGTCAGTATTTCTTTTATAAATCCTTTGTGTCCTGCCTAAACTATAACTTGGTAGAACTTTGCCCCTTGCAACTAAGAGTCCAGGTGAAGAAATGCATATAGTAAAGATATTTAGAAACCTGCTACTTTGCTACCTGTTAGAAGCTGCTCCTGCAACAGAACACAGGCTCGCTTGGCTTCTGCTTTGTCAGCTTGCACACTGAGAAATCTTTTGGGGGCACAGAAATTCTTAGGAGGACACATATTTGCTTAGTCACTGCGATTCATTTTGAATCTACATTTACAATGTCAATACCAGGCTGCCCACTCTCGGCCCATCAACTCCTGTTTCCAGAGGCTCTTGGAGAAAATGAGACTGCTGTATATAACCTCCGTAGCTCTCCAGGCTGACAGATTGAGCTCTGGACTCCAGCATTGCTATTTAGGGCCAACTCTGTGGCCTTATACTAATAACACCTTTTAACCTTTCTCTTTCACAAAATAGAAGCCTCCATGGGTGCTGTTAGGATTAAAGAAAATTTTAGATAGAGAGTATTGGGCAGAGTAGCACTTAATAACCCTCAAAAATGTTAGCAATGATTCTAAGACAAACCAAGTCTACAACTAAGAAATGTGCTTGCCCAATCAGCAGACACAAGGCAGTGGATTAAGCTGACTTTCCAGATGCTGGTGTAAATGAAGCTGAGACGGTGCTCCAAAGCCCTAGGACAGACCTGAAAGAGATAGGGACAAGTTGTGAACACAGCCACTCATGACAGAACCCCAGGCCTGCATGTGGTTTCTCCCTTTGGAAAAACTGCAGCAAAAAAAAAAAAATCACTAAACCATCCAGTGACCTTGCTAAATTATGCCTCTCTTTATTCCTGGAACTTCACAGACCCTCTCCAGGGGGTTTAATTACCCAAACCATCCAGAGAAACTAATTATTACTACACAGGCCTGCCCTAAAGTTGCATTTATGTTAAACAAAAGAGGTCATAAAATCTTCTCTATTCACAGCTCCTGTTTATTTTTTCACAGTTTGAGGTAAAGATTGCTGATCTTAAGGAGAGTTTAAGGTCAGCCAAATTTCTTGTGCTCTGTTTTCTTTTCCTGCTCTGAAGCCTCTCTCTCTCTCACCTCAGGACTCAGTTCAGATTCCAATGTTCTGGAGACCCCATTCCTTCCAAATTCAATGAGCTATTTGAAATAAAGTGACTGTCACCTCAGAAATAGCTGAATTTCAATCCCAGCTCTTATGTGGCAATAACACCTACATCCCCTTATAGGAACTTACCAAATACTCCAGAGATGGGAATTATTGACAGAATTATTAAAACCAGTCCTTTCATGAAAACACCAAAGCAATGTGGTCTGAAGACACTCTTCAGCATAGTCACCTAAATTCTTACCACATAAATATCTCTAACGCTACTGACTTCATGGGGTGAACTCCAGGCCTCTGCTCTCCAGATGATTCTCATGCACATTAAGTGCAACCATCACTGAAGGGAGGCTCGTGGATACCAGGTGCAACCAATGGTAACCGTCTTTCTGAGTGGGATGTGGGGTTTTCCCCTGACTTTCTAGGGACTGAGAGACTTGGACTTTGCCTCAGGCTCTAAGTGGAAAGGCCTTTGTGAACTCCAGGCACAGCTAGTACCCTGAATTCATCAAGTCCCAAGACTGACCTAAAAGTAGTTCTGCTTATGCTGTTTGAGTCCTTCACCACAGTGACAGTGCTTACCTGTGGGGGGTACTAACATCCTCACACATTTGGGGGATGTTTGTCTATCAAGAAAGTCGGGTAGACTTAGGAATGCAACTTTCTGGCGTGAGTGACAGCCTTGCACAACGAAGAAGTGACTTTTGCATGTGACTTAATATCCCTGCTGAAGATGACGAAGGGAAGTCGAAGAGCCAGCTTTCCATCACTGCTTGCCTGTAGCAGACTGGAAAGATCTCCAGAAGCCTGTCTGCTGTGACCTATTCCTGCGCAGAAATATCAGCAGCTACTGCACACGGACACCTTCCCCCTGCAGGTGAGTCCTTCCTTCTGGACATGAAATGTGTGGTTATAGCCAGAAATATTTCCTGATCGAGAGGCGGGGAGGCATGGAGCTGAAGGGACTCTCCTTTTGCACAGTTTTTTTGTGTCAGAGTGAGGGAGGATAAGCCAAGTTGCCGTCAGGAAACTTCTGTCTATAAAAGCATTTCTGGCCAATTACCTAAGTTAATCTGATGGGCAACTTGTGATTTCTTTTCTCATTCTTAGCAAATACTTTTGAATCTAGAGTTGGATTCATAATTCTGCACCTGTATCTCATGGGGTTCCTGCTCCAAATTGCATAAACTTGGATTTCATGAGAACTAAATTTGCTCTCACTCTGGATTGATGCTCATTAGCTCAAAATAGAGGTGTTGGGGGGAATTAGTAGATTTTCATGTGACTAAAATATGAAGAGCCCATGGTAACTTTTTGGGGTTATCGATGAACTAAATATTGTGTTATGTCTTTATGTGTAGTAACCCCAGGTTTCTGGAATGCTTACTCAAGGACAGTCATGTACATCTGTGCAGATTTAGTCACGTCTTGCAAGGTCTGGTCGTTGCAGAAGCCTCTGGTCTAAGAGGTGGGGTCGGCCAATTGATGTTGTGCACAGGACTGCTAAATACCTACAACTACCACAGTTATGTTAATCAGTTTAGCTCTCCACAGTTATATATCATTCTACTCTAAAATTCTGTTGAACAAGATTCTAATTCAGTTTCACATTGAATAAAGTTTTAGTTCAAAGGAGTCATTGAAATGATCAGTAACACCTGGTAGATGGCTCCTCCATTTATGATCTAGACTTGTAAGCTGCAGACGAGTTAATAAGTCTTGATAGAATTCTGTCTACAGACAGAAAAGAAGAGATGAATCTATGAATTATCAAATTAATTTTCAAAATTCAAATCTGAAACGTTATTTGGTGTTGAGTCTAACTTTACTCTCCACACTGAGTTTTCAAAAGTTCTCCATAGAAGTAACTAATAATCTGAGAATCTCTGTTCAACACTTCCTGAAGTTATTGTCATTTCTTTTCAAAAGATTTACATTCTCCTATCTATGCCAAAAATAAATGATCTTAAGCAAATCTTTCAGCCTGTCTGAGTTTCATCTGATTTTTGTGTTAAACTTAAGTCAGTTTGTTGTTCTGATACTTTAACTTAAATCAAGTTAGGTAAAGGTCTTGTTGAAGACATTGCTGGCCCACTGTCAGTTTTCTGATTATGTAGATCTGGGATGGGGCTGAGAATTTTCAAGTCTAAGGACAAAGGATGACTAGAGGAGGTCAACAATAAGATTTGGGCGGAAGCCAGAATGTAGTGGTAATCACAATGAAAAGTACATACTGTGTACTGAGTGCATATGGTTGTATTCATAAAATTTCTACAATGTTATTAAACAAATGCTACCTCCTTATTTTTAAGTTCTCAGCTGTTTCTATTAATGTGGGACTGAACTTTGAGAACCACTGAGCTAGCAAATAGACTGTAACTCTGAATGATTATCAGAATCATTTGGAGGAACTTTGACCCATGAGGATGTCTGAGACCCATCGTCCATGCATTTAGAATCACTGCAAGTCTGGGTCAGGACTAGGGTGAGGTGGGTAAAAGGTGCAAACATTAAGGAGTACTGCCTTAGGGTTCTGCAGCCCCCTAACCTGAGATCAAATGCACCCTTAACATTTGCATCCTGGGCAACTCTCATTTTACCCTTGTCCTGGCCCTACTGGGACTAAAGATGGGAAATTATATTAAATTCATCAGATTAACTGCTGCACAACTGTCTCTCCAAAGTTTGCTGGAGTAAAAAGAATGGGGGTAGACTCTCACCCATTTATAGACGAGGCTATCCGCTTCCAACAAAAAATGCTGGTATTGCGCTATCTTGAGGAATGCCAATTCACAGGTCTTGCTGGAAATAACTGAATGTGTTCCTCAGGGTGGAACATTTAAGTTACTCAAAGTACTGAAGATGAACTACTAATGAACTACTGAACTGTAACAGGGAAACAAAGTAATGGACAGAGCATGTTGGAATCAGAGCTGGCAGGGTGCCCTGCTACTCTAGTTCCTTTTTCCTCATTATTTGTATACACTTGCAAATACTATTTAGTAATTAGTATACAGGCCAAAAATACTCCCTTTTTCTTTTCTTTTTTTTTTTTTTTTTTTAAAGATTTATTTATTTATTCATGTAGAACTGGGGTACAGGCCAGAGATGTAGAGGGTGAGAGGATTCACCAGAGACAGAGTGGGGAGCAAAACAGGCAGATCGACGAAGTACACTGCTGAGGGGAGCAGCGGGCGGGTCAGGAGAGGTCTGCCTCGCCATGTGGTCACCTCCGGGTATCAAACTCATGCGGAAGTGGCTTTAGCTTCTTAGTGCTGTGCTTTAACCCGCGGCGCCACCAGGGAGAGCCATGGAACATTTTCTTGTTTTTTTTTTTTTAGAAATTAGAAATAACTTTGATATGACTCCAAGCTCACAGAAATTTGCTAGAGCAGTATTATAAAGAACTCTTGTATTCCCAGTATCCAGATTCCCATTAAAACTTTTTAATGCTTTATTCAATCACTCTAAGTCTTGCCACAACCTCTGTTTGTAGCTCTGCCTCTGTTTCTGTCTGGCCCAGGATACCACCAGGCACACGTTATGTGTTTAGTTTTGGGACCTCTTAGTTTTCTGAAAACTAAGGATGGATGAAATCCTCAGTTTTTCTGTCTTCTGTGTCGTTGATGACTTTAAAGAATACAGCATTTTCAGTTTGCAGGGTGACACTCTATTTCTTCAGGACAAGTTGAGTTGAGGTGCTCTTGACAGCCATACCAGACATGAGTCTTTCTCAGAAAATCATATTTTTTAAATTAAATTATTTTTATTGCAGTTACATTGGTTTGCACCATTGTATGTTTTAGAGGTTCACACCCTTCAAATCTATGTTATCTAATCATCAAAACACCAAAAACCCTATACTACAATCTTTCCAATTCTTTGTATCTTCTATTATCTTAACAATGTCTTCTACTTTCATTGTGTAAATCTTTCACCTTTTTTTACATCTATCCCGAGGTGCAGTTTGATGTAGTTGTGAATGTGGTTTTACAAGCAGCGCACAGTAAAGATGTTTCAAGCACATCCTGTACTTTCTGTGCCTCATCCGTTATAGGAGCCTTTTCCTCAGGGAGACATCTACAGGACCAAGATTCCCTCAAACAGCACATAGACATCAGAATTAAGTGAAGAACATACATTGGTTTCTAAATTTGAGCATGGCCAGATCAATTAATGTTAGAAATGAAAAATAAGATGAACATCTGAAAAGAATAGATTAAAATGGGAAGAGATACCAGAGAAAAGTGTTTTTTGGTCCTTGTTTCTTCTGTCTTGAATTATGTGATCAAATGGCAAGTGTGTATGCCTCCTACCATTTTATTGCACTTTAAGTTTCCTTAGTGTTAACTTGTATCTAGTTATCGGTTTCCTTCTTCCTCTGGGACTGGTGTGATAAACTAGATTTACGAGAACAGTTCTGGCTGTTGACCTTTCAATATATCTCCATTAAGATAAACTAGAGGAAGCAGAATGAAAAGTTTAATTCAGTTTGCTTGTTGAGTCTAAGGAGGATTCTGGAATAGACCAGCTTCTTGTGAGTAGTTTGTAATGATATTCCTAATGAAACCAAAGATGGTGTCCTGGGAAAGGAATCTGCTGATCACATGTTACTCTGGTGGTGTTCTTAGAAGTTTCTCTTTCTTCTTACTGGCCTCCTTGCCAAAAAAAAAAAAAAAAAATTAACTTGCAACCTGGGAATTTCAGTAGGTAGAGGGAAGGAGAGACAAAGCACTATAGTGTCCTGTAAATTTTTGCTTCCTGAAAAGATTTCAGATTTTGCAAAGTTCTCTGCTATTTTTAAATGTTCTCATTTTAATGAGAAGCAGACCCAGCATCATGTAATGGTTGAGTTGGTATGGTAATTGCATTTACAATAAATAGCTGAGGTGCTTGGCCCATAAAACTGACCTAAGACCCACTGTTCTCTTCTTACAACAGGGAACTCTTGAATAGCAACAGATTTTAAAAAGCCAGTATTCCTCTGGACCATTTATTCCAGGTATAAATAAGGGAAGAAATCTACCTTCAGGGACCCATGTTGCGTATGAGTAATTTTATGTCTTTGCTAAGATGAGGAGTGTTATTATCCAGAGAAAATTATGCTGATATAATTTAGGCAGAAATGATAGAGGAGGTAGTTGGAAAAATCAAATCTTTTGTTTTTTCAAGAAGAAATTAAAGTATCTTAGTGTTACTAGGAGGAAAATAAACTGAAAATCAGCTTGTTTTTAGAATACAACCCTGTCTGGAACATGGCAGAAGAGTGCTAGTATCTTCATATTTATGAAATGGATATGTGAAGACATATTTCATATATATTCATCCCCCCTCTAATTTCCATTACTGATGGAAGGTATGAGCTTGTAAAAAAAAATAAATTATTCATAGGTTGAAGTTTATTGTATTTAAACCTCCACATTTCATATTCTAGGCATGATACAAGATGTAATGAGGGGGGGATGAGAAAGATACATCCACTGCACTGTGCCTTTGTACAGCTGATGACTAGGGCGGATCTAGCGGGCTGTTTAATAACATGCACATGCATATATTCACATCCATACACACAAACATATATAACAAAACTGGTGTGAAAGAAGCTCCAGAATATCACAAATAAATGTGATGTGAATTAATGTGACGTGTGCTTAAATGAAAGTGTGTGTGTGTAGATGTTTGTAACAAAAGACATCACTGTGTGTGGCAAGTGAGAGTAATTTACCTTGGGGACTCACTAGTGTCCTAGTGACTGTCCACAGTTTTTCATTATAACTGACTTCTGAGTGTCAGAGCGTTGGTTGGATTCAGTGATGCTAACTCAGTTTAACAAATCTATGAGTTTAATGCATAAATCCAGAATACCAATGTATTCATCTACAATGGGAACTCTAACCCTCCCTGCAAAGACCATTTCTGTTCATCGGACCAGAGTATTCTCTCCTAATAGTCCTGAATAAGCAGAAATTTGCCATAATCTTGCAGTAACCAGGATGTCTAGTTATCTGATTTTAAGAAATAGTGGTGTCATGTCCAGCTGCCAGTTGCATCTGCTTCCTAAATGAGTAAACCTTGATAATAGGGCTCATCAGGATGCATTCTTGAGCCACAACACACATTTTCTGCAGGACATCCTGAAATGCTACTTATGGTGGCTTCTGATATTCTTTCTTATATATTTCCAAAGATGACCAATGATTCGCTGTTTCCCTTTAGATAGACATATTATTTTATGTAATAGAATCTAATTTCCTCTTCTCCAGAGAGATGAGAAGTAGAAGATGATGAGCTAAACAGTAAAATTGGCTAACCTAAAGAATTGTTAAAAAGGTTACACAGATGTTAACTTTTTAAAAATTAACCCCCTAATTTTTTTTAAAAGATTTACTTATTTATGCATGCAGAGCTGGGGTGCAGCCAGAGGTACAGGGTTGGTGAGAGGATCCACCAGAAACAGAGTGGAGAGCAGAAGAGGTAGATCCACAAGGTACACTGCTGAAGGGAGCAGCAGGTGAGACAGGAGAGGTCTGCTGGGCCACGTGGGTCACCTCTGGGCCGGGGATTGAACTCACAGAAGTGGCCACGACTTGGCTTAGCATTGCAGGGTAGCGCTCCAACCCACTGCACCACCAGGGAGGTCCCCCTAATGTTTTGAAGTAGGACCTTCATATCACATTCCCTTCATCTCTTTGTTTCAGTTGTATCAATAACGTCCACTGTGTAGCTTGTATGATTTCTAAGGCTGTGTAGGTCACAGTTACGTAAAGAGACTAATGAAGCAATCTGAACTGTAGAATCTTTCAAGATTTTCCTGTTCCTCTCTCCACATCAGCTGTTTTGCTTATAGCTTTCTTAGATGCACTAAATATAAGAACATTTTACCTTTCACCTATTCAATATTTTTAGTTTTATAAAGTCTCAAATTTAATTAAAAGCAATTGATTTTACATGCAGATGTAATAACTTTACAGAGTGTTTAAATAAAGTACCTAGTTTTAGTTATTAAGGTATATATGCCTAAATTCACCCTGGTGTAATAGAGGGTGGTGAACCAGAAGGGGGCATTCAGCTCTTGGGGTGTCAGTCAGATATGTTAAGACAACATTAGCATGGTTGATTATTCCAGAAGATGCTTACTATATATTAATTGTTCACTTCATCTACAAGTTAGATCTTCCTGGCCCAGGAGTCATTTCCTCTCTGGCTTGGCATTTCTCTGTATTGATCCATTATGAGCTATTGAGCAGAGAGGAATCACATTTTGCTGCATTAACAGTATGTGCCACCAGAGATCAGTTTTCCTGCCTCTTCTTTCCAGTGATCAATACCAGGAAAAAAAAAAAAACATCTAGAATGTCTAAAGGCAGTCACACTACCCCCCGCACCCCAGAAGCTTACACTGGCTCTCTGGGGAGCTTGCCCCGTGGTTAGCATGGAGTGTGTAGCTCCATTGTCCAGGGAAAGGGAACATAGATAGATTCTTTGTGTTAAAAATGAAAGGTCATCTTCCTCCTTGGGTTAGTTACTCTATGGCTAGAGCAAAAGACTTTCATTCTGGGCATATGAAGTGGTGATGTTATAACCAGTCTCCACGTCGTATTTCCCCAGGTGAACTGATAGACCCAGCAGCAAAGTGGCAAAGTTGGACTGTGAAAATTTTGAACCCAAAGCATGGGTGACTCTGAATCTAAGGCAGCTCTGAAAGACTGATATCTTCAGCCCTGTGGGCCAGTGCGGTGTGTCAGGTCAGCCCACGATGATCCCAGACAGCTTTGACAAAGGGAGGGAAATATATTCTTTCAAGTGTTACACAGGGCATTATTTACCATGGCTACCCCAAATCACTGTTATCTAGGGGTACAGGCCTTTGTTTCCATTTAATAACTTTCATTGACTTAGGCCCAGATTCAGTTGAATCCCAGTTGAATGGGTAGATTTTGTCTTTTACAGGTCAAAACAGGTCTCTTAAAATGATACCCTAAACACATTATTTTCCATGCTTGGTGTCACATTATGAGCTATATACCCAACCTAGTATTTAATTCTAACATTTAAAAATTCAAATCCTAGAATAAATAACAATGTGAGAAAATTTAAATGAAAAAGAGAAGGAAAATAAAAGTCAAGTCCCAAACCTCACAAAGTTCTCCAATGATCTTGGACAAGGTTTCCTGAGGAAGAACTCGATAAGGCTTGGTCACATATCTGTCCTTCCTATGCTGAGGGCTGGGGTCTGTCCAGCTGTGCTAGGCCTCTGGCAAGCTGGTTTAGCTCTGTCTCTGCTGGTGACCCCAGGTGGGCGATCACCTAAGAGAAAGGGGCGTGACTGGAAGTTTGGATCGATGTTCCTGCTATTAGGCTTTGGTTCCAGCTCTTGAATAGTTCAAGAGGAGGACAACACCTTTATGTGTTTCTGCTATTAGTAAAGAGGTGAATGAAGCGGTGGTGGTGAGAACTGGGTTCCAGAGACTAACTGGAAAGTAAAAGAGTTGCGACCACATTCTACCACAATTTTAGAATACTTTAGATTGGTCATGTAGATGAATACCTTTTAATTATTTATTTTTAGCCACTTAGGTAAAACTCATTTTCACTTCTGACTCCCGATAGTGACATTTGAAAGGTTTGCTGAAATTGCAAAGATGTGGAAGTAGAACATAGTGTTCTATCTAGTTTTGGTGCCCCATAGAAATATACTTGCTAGAAGTTTCAGTTATCATTCATGTTGTATTATTTTTTGAAGGCTCTTTAGTCTTAAGTGTGTTTTGTTATTTTTAAAGCTTTGTGTATTTACTTAAAAATATTTATTTATGCATGCATGCAAGAACTAGGGCACAGGCCAGAGTTGTGAAGGAGGGAGCATTCACCAGAGGCAGAAAGGGGGGAAGAACAGACAGATTGACTGAAACACACTGCTGAAGGGAGCAGCGTGCGAGACAGGAGAGGTCTGCAGCACCATGTGGGTCAGCTCCCTGACTGGGGATCAAACTTGTGCTGCAGTGGCTGCCGATAGCTTCATAGTGCTGAGAATTAACCCTTTGCACCACCAGGGAGGTGTTCTAATTTAAGTTTTTTCGAATCATGGGGAAAAATTAGGGTGGCCACCTCTCCTTTTGAATTGTTTAGCTTATTTTGAATTTTTCTGGTTGGCACTCAGGTGCTAAAATAAGCTCTGGAAATGTCATATCCATTGTGATTCCTCTTCCTAACATCTGCTGAACATTTTCTATCATGAGACACGCTTCTCTTCACTTACCTGTAGTAATTCATTTTCACAATGAAAAGAGATAAAAGTCTCACATTTTTGTTCTGTAATTAACATGAGGGCAGCTGTTACAGGGCAGGTTTTCTGGGAAGCAGTCTCTGACACAGAGAAGTGTGTGAGAGAGGTTAATGAGGAATCCAACCTGAGACTAACACGTGGGGAAATGAAGGCTTCAGGGTGTTCAGAGGCAAGAGCTGACGGTGATGCTCTTACACAGAGACCTCTGTTGATCCTCTAGGAAACACTGGGGGTTTTGAATCCTGCGGTGACTGGACTTTAGATGGAACTGACCCCTCCAGAAGGAGCTGTGCCTGTGGGAGTAGCCTTCCTCAGCAGGGAAGCATCACTGAGAGATTCAGCTGTCCCTGCCATACTCCCAAGAAGTTGGGGAAAGTGCTCCAGTCCTAAAGTCTTAGGGCAGTTTAGTCATACAATGAGTAAACTTTGGCTTCTGTTTTTGCTTATAGGGCAATATTATTTAATAAGTTTAACATAGCTGAAACATTTTTTGTTTGTAACTTTTTTTAAAGATTTATTTATTTATGCATACAGAACTGGGGTACATGCCAGAGGTGCAAGGGCAGTGAGAGGCTTCACCAGAGACAGAGTGGGGAGCAGAACAGGCCGACTGATGAACTACACTGCTGAGGGGAACAGTGGGCGGGTCAGGAGAGGTCTGCCATGCCATGTGGTCACCTCCGGGGCAGGCGGGATCGAACTCTGAAGCTAAAGCTGACGTGGCTTTAGCTTCTTAGTGCTGTACTTTAACCCACTGCATCACCAGGGAGGGCCCAGGGCAATGGTATTTTAAGTGTGCAATACAGGAATCTGTGCAATACAGAATAGGCACCATGTTTTACAGGGATCTCTAGAACTTGCTCATCTTGCCTTACTGAAACTTTAGACTTGTTGAACAGAAAAAAAATGTCCATTTCCCCTTTCCTTAGTCCCTGGCTGTCACCATACTACTCTCTGCTTCTATGAGATCTGCTCTTTTCAATCGCTCACATTTGATGTTATCATGGAGTATTGGTTATTCTGTGACTGGCCAATTTTATTTAATGCCTTCTAGATTGACCCATATTGTTGCATATGCCAGATTTCCCACTTTATCAATCCTGAAGTATATAATTATGTATGTATTATGTTTCTATGTGTATGTAGAAAGTTTGCACATTTTGGCTTCTATGAATAATACTGCAGAGAACAGAGAGGACACATGTATCTTTGAGTTCTTAATGTAATTCTTTGGAACAACTACCCAGGATTATGACCACTGGAACATAAGCTTCTATTTTTCTTTTCATTTTTGAGGACAGCCCATACTGTTTTGCGTAGAAGCTGAGCCATTTTCCATTCCCACCAACTGTGTATATGCATTCCGAAACCTGTACAGGGGATGAAGACCTAACTCTCCTCTTCTTTTTCCTTCCTTTTCTTTATGATAAGTCTTCATGGGTAGGGGAGGGGTCATTTTTTGTTTGTTTGTTTAAATTTTACATTTATTCAATGACTTCTTATGCTGAGTATCTTTTTGTACACCTGTAGTCGTAGCTGATTCTTCTTCCTTCCCTCCTCCTATATATGTATTTATTCATCAAACCCTACAGTTCTACCACCTAGATTTTCCTTCCAATCAATTTATCTCATTCTCTCTAATCCCATTTCTACAGCACAGGTTTGGGCTCTCCTTGTTTCTTTAATGTATTTTACAGTGATGTTCTAACAACAACACATTTCCCAGGTGCCACTACTGTGTAGGCTATCTTATAATTTGTCAACCAAACTAGGACACCTTTGAGAGGGGACTAGAGGTGTAATTAAATAGCACACTCAGAAAGCAGGCAACAACAAGAACTATCTATCCCCAACAAGCCATCACTGCTTGGATGTGCCTCTAATTTAGTTCCCATGGCTGTCAGAATTTGCTTTCTAAAATACTTGTCTGACCCTGTCACTCGGCTCCCATATAGTATGTCTAAAGGGAAAGCATGTACTGTTCTCATGACTGGAGTGTTCTGCTCTGCTTGACTGGGTTTACTGTTATAAATCAATCAATTAGCTGTCTGCATCTGCAGTTTGGGATACATTTTATTTTTTAAAGATCTATGTATTTATGAATACAGGCCAGAAGTACAAGGGTGGTGGGAGGATTCACCAGAGACAGAGTGGGAAGCAGAATAGGCATATCAGTGAAGTACACTGCTGAGGGGAGCAGTAGGGGAGACAGGAGAGGTCTGCTGCACCCTATGGGTCACCTACAGGGTGGGGATTAAACTAGCACTGAAGTGGCTGCAGCCCATTTGCAGTACTGCATCCTAAGCCATTGTGCCACTAGGGAGGGCCTGAGGTACCTTTTAATAAGTAGAATTCTTACTCATGGCTGGATCACTTGTGGATGACATGAAAAATGAAGCTTTAGGGGTCTTCCTGGTGGCCTAGGGGTTAAATCTCAGCACTATCAATGCTAAGGCCTGAGTTCCATCCCTGTCCAGAGAGCTGACCCACATAGTACATCAGACTTGCTGCTCCCTTCAGCAATGTATTTCAGTTAATCTACTTCTTCTCTTCCCTACTCTGACTCTGGTGAATCCTCTCACCCCCACAACTCTGGCCTAAACCCCAGTTCTTCTATGCAAAAACAAATTTTAAAAGTTTTAAATAAAATGAAGCTTTTGGATTTGCCAAGCTTGGAGTAGAATGACCTGAAAAAGCCTTATCCTAGAAGATATTCCCCCACTAGTCAGTGTACCCCAGGAAGATATCACCACCATGCAGCCTTCAGCCCTTAGCTGTCTTCTTTCCATTACTGTGGATCAGGTGGACTGAATCAGTCTGTTCAATAAATGACTGATCAAGGTATAATGATGCCAGTGATTCTCATTAGCTGTATCAGTATTTTCCATATTAGCTTTCTACTTTTCAGGGAAAGTGCAAACAAAAATCTTATCTCCTTTTCTTAGGGGAAGAAAAATAATATAAAATAGCTTGCATAGCTAATAATAGACCATAAAACAAAAATGGAGCAATCAATTTTGTTTGGTTGGTTTTGTTTCTGCCTTCACTCTGCAGAACTATTCCCCACTCTCTCTAATATGGAGTCTTCCAATATGGGCAGCAGGGTGCAAGTGAGAATCGAGGCTTTATTTGTAACTAGGATGACTTTTTGCCTTCTGAATTCTGAAAGCATAAAAACATTAACCAATGGGACAGGAAGAATGAGAGATGAATCAGCATTTTTCTCTAGTATCAATTTCTTGAATTTATTATCAATTATGGCTAAGGCCCTGATCAGTTGGGCACTTAAGTGAAGGTAAATGTAATGGCTAGCTATGGTCATGTTAATGGAATTGAGAGACCATTTAGAGTGTCCAGTTCAGCAATGGGGATTGAACATGTTAGTGCTTGAGCAATAGGCAGAACTTCTGCTCACTTGCCACTCTAAAGTAGGCAATCTATTGATCACAAGCTCATGGTTACCTTTTTATCTGTAGACACTTTCCTATCTGCAGAACTCATGAATCCAAGTCATTTTCCTACTACTATCGTGATGTTGAATACATCAAAGATATATAAACCCAAGCATAGCCACAAAAATCTATGTTTTTAAGTAGAAACTATAGAAGCTTATCAGTTATTTTTTCTTGGGAAAAGGGAAGATTTACAATAGCTACAACACTTATCTCCCTGGATAATGATCCTTTCCTCATCCTTGACCAGAAGATATGGAAGGCTACACTGTGGGAAGGAGGGAGACAAAACAGGGGGAAAATAGCAAAAATGTGTATTGGAGGAAGGGACCTTAATATCCACATAAATCTAAGTGCTCATTTTACTGTTTTTTACTCATGTCTTACTTTAAAAAGACAAAGGGCTTGACTCAAAAGAGGTCTTGGTAGTCATAGTATTAACAAATATACGAGTGATTGGAGCTATCATCTTTACGTAAACACATTTTCAAACTAGTTCAAAAATGTATGGGGGCTTGTGATTTGTTTGATCTTGTGGCTGGTGTCTGAAGTGAGGGTAGCCTAGTGGATGCCACCACCCTTGGCTTGATGTTTCATCTAACCCTAGTTTATTTGCATCAGCAGTCAATCACAGTGCAAAAAAAATAAATAAATAAAAATAAAAAATAAATCATCGTAATGCACTAAAACAATACAACAGTTGGTGCATAACTTACAAGAAATCAGTGAAAGGACTTCCAGTTCACAGGACAGAGTTAAATTCTACACTGAATTGAAGTGAAATGGATAAAATCTACAAATTATAGCATTTAACTGAGGTAAAATATCAAAATATTCATAAATAAGGACAACTTATTCAACACGCATTGCCTTGTGAAAATATTTGTTGATACAACTAGCTTCTTGTGGCCCATTTTTGTTCCATGATTTTCTATATTTAGGTACTTAAATTGGTTTACAAATAAAGCTCTATGACTGAAAATGATCAAAGCAAATTGTCAATGAATGAAGTCAAAAGATAAACCTATAAAAATATCTGAAATGAAATATATAAAATTTTGCTGTACAGAAAAATTGAGTTGGGAACATCACTGACCAGCAGAATTGACACATATAACACATATCCCTGCATTAGTAGAGAGAACATTTGCCATGGGGAAGGGGAGAGGGAAATCACCGCAGAAGAGGTGAGAATGAACCACCAGCCCTACAAGTTGTGGCAAATATTATACAGAATAACATTATAGAAAGGGAGAGGTGTCATGATAGTGTGTGCACTCATACACACTCTTCTGGAAGATTGTCACAATGTTATAAGAACTTAAAAACAATAAACAGAAAAAAATATTTAGAAAATTATCATTGATAGACTATAAGGGTGGGTATGTCTGAGAAAGGGACAGTGTAAGTGACCATGTCACTTACAAGCTGCTTTGGATGGCCTCTGAGGCTCCCTTGGATTGCTTGGGCCTCTTTTTCTCTGCGTCCCCCTTTCCCAGCCCTCTCTCATGCCCACTCTGTCTCAGCCTCACCCCTCTCTGTATTCCAGCTGTCGCTCACTGTCCAGACATGCTCTGTAACCATCACTAGATAGGCAGGGACCACACAAGCAGAAACAGTTCTCAAATCCTGTGCTCTGAATCCAGCTGGGATCACTGTACCAGAGGATGTTAATTACTAGTTTCAAGTAGATTTCCTCCTTCCTTTAATTGGTTTGAACCTCATGGAATGACCCAATCATGGAAACATAAAAAAAGGAAGTCATCAAATCAGTTCCCCCAAATTTTCTAGTTTTTATCTTTCTTAAAATAAATCAACAAGTATCAAACCCAATTAAAAAAAGAATCCAATTGAGAAGTTACAGACATTGAATAGAAATATTTACATATCATCACAGGAAGAGGCATCTGTTCATATGTTTGCTGACAGGTGTTGTTAAATCCGCAGGCTTACTGTAATTAACCCCAGTTACCAAAGGCTAATTATGTAGCCTAGTTTCCATCAAAGCTATCTTTCCTTAAACCTGAGGTTTAGACTACTACTTCCTCCTGTCATCTCTTTCCATCCTTTCCTTGATGCCTTACTCTTGTTCCTAACCACTTTAACTTTTAATTGACAGACTAAACAGCCTTTTCCAAGTCTTTACTCAGTTTTTGTTTGTTTGTTTGTTTGTTTGTTTTTTAAAGTTTATCATCCACCAATTCAGATACTCTACATTTTGGGTGTCAGTGAAACATCCTTTCTCCTGGAGTGCTATGATACGACTAATAACCTGATTGATTGGTTCCTATAGGCAGCCCCTAACCTCAGTCTTCTGTCCTCTGCATTCATTCCTCACGTAAGCTCATTTGTGTTGAGGATTTGTCACTTCTAGAGCACTGATGACCTCATCTTAAACTCAACTCTAATCCTCGCTTGTTCTTCTGTGTAATGTTTACAGTTACCAGAGTACTTGCATTCACAGTATCACCATGGTCTCAAGATCAACACAGCAAAATTAAATTGCAGATCACTTCTGATTTCCAATTATCCATTTTCTGTCTTGGGCATTATTTTAATCTCCTAGGCAACAAGACCTCAAAACAAAAGAAAAGCTAATGAGTAAAAACCTGTCATTATCTTTCCTAGAAGGATGTTTCTACTTTCATCCCTGCTATGCAGTGACCCAGCGACCTGCTCCCATTTCTTATTCTCCAAATGCTCTCTGTTTCTCCTGCTATTTACACCCTCTATTCCTTCTGCTTGATTTCTGTGCCATGTATCCCTATTGACAGACAAAGCCTACTCACTTCTCAAAATGTGGCTCAAAACTTTATCCAGAGCCTCTATACAGCATTATTTTCATCTGACACTCACCTGTATGCCTTTAGCACTTAGGAGTCTGGTGAATAGAGATGCTCCTATACAGATGTCTTTCTCAGCTAGTAAATGTCCCCAGAGAACCAAATCTAGGTCTGATTCTAATATTTTTAATCCCTCATAGCACCTAGATAATGCACGTTAAGTGTTACTTTGATGGCATGAAATTGAATCTCTAGGCAAGGGCTACAGAATAATCAGACTGATGCTTGCTTAAGCATTTTGGAGCCTTCTCCCTTTATTACCTGTAATTAAATGTTAATGTAGGATCATTGGAAATATTAAAATGCATTAAGCATAGCTAATTATGAAAGAAGGATGGCAGCCTCACTGAAGACCCTGGCATATACTCACATCCCATTAACTGGTCCTTTAACAGCTGTCTCCTGAATGACTGGACTTGTAGAGACTAAAGAAAATTCCAAAAGCAAAAACTTATCACCAAAAATATAGTACTTGACCACACTGACGACTGTAGTTAGAATTTTGATTCTCGAACCTGCCAAGGTAAATTTGTTCACTCTTTCAGGTTTGTAGGAAGAGCTCTTGTGACAGACTCTAGGTCATCTCCTAGCTGTCATGAAAGGCTTTACTGGTGAGTGAGCCAAGGATGGGGATTCTCCAGCCTTGTTCTCCGCAGGGCAAGCCTCAAGATAACCATGGAGTCTTCCACGATGGAGTTTCCACCTTCCTTCTCCACCTGTCCTCAGGCCTGGCCAAAGTTCCTTTATATCCAAACCTTCCCCCATATTATCTTTTCTCAAATCCACCTAAAACACCTTCTTCATTAGAAGCTGAGGATGGGTTAGGGATGTAGGAGGAGAAATAGGAAAGGTGTTAACTTTTAAATTGAAATTATACATGTACATTTTTTTAAGTCAAAAATATCCCCCTGGGTAATAATACAATTCCTCCTTCTTTATCTACTTATACTACCCTGAGACAACCACTGTTTTAGCAGTTTCTACTGAAATTACCTTCACTTTAAAATATTCTGTTCATGCATCTATTTTCCTTTTTTGCTTTTAAAGTTTTTATTAAATAAGTTCAGAACCTCTATCTTCCTTTTCCAAGCATACACACTTATGCTATCCCCTCCAAAATGAACGTGTCACAGTTGTGTAAAAATAGTATGTTTTCACCATTATAACAAGACAAATATTGGTAGTAGTTCTGTCAGATGGTGATTATGCCTTTTCTTGTTTAATCTTTTGTTTTTTTTTTCTAATAAATACCTATTTTTTTTTAAGATTTATTTATTTGTGCATACAGAACTGGGGTACAGGCCAGAGGCTCAGGGGCAGTGAGAGGTTTCACCAGAGACAGAGTGGGGAGCAGAACAGGCAGATCGATGAAGTACACTGCTGAGGGGAGCAGTGGGCGGGTCAGGAGAGGTCTGCCACTCCATGTGGTCACCTCCGGGGCAGGCGGGAATCGAATTCATGAGGAAGCGGCTTTAGATTCTCAGTGCTGTGCTTTAACCCGCTGCGCCACCAGTGAGGGCCTAAATACCTATTTTAATGCTTTTAATTACACATAAGTAGATGAAGCATTCATTGTATTTGGTTTGTTGCATTTGGTTATTCTCCTCCATAGGATATGCTCAAATTTCTTCCTCTAAGTCAAGATATGGCAAAGTACAATTATAGAATTTCAAAATTAAGTCCCCTATACAATTTGAGTCCTTGTATAAATCACTACTTTCTTTTACAAGGATCAATTTAAATGTCTTTCTGTTCACAAGCTTTGTCTTCAATAATTGCAATTTGCTAAAAGCTTCAAAAGCTGAAATTTTTGGCACTTAATGCATGAAATATCACTTCCTACAATTAGAAGGAGTAAACACATTTTATTTTAGCCTTCTGCCCATTATCCTTGAAAGGGTCAGGAAGAGATAAAGATGGCCGCTGGTGGTTTTCCAGATTTAACCAGCTTTTAAATGGGACTTGTTCTGGGACACGCCTCTTTTGTGATATTACATGTGCATGGCAAAGCTGGAAATTCAAGGTGAAGGTTTAACAATCACATCCTCTCTATTTTAAAGCAACTAGTTGTAATTCATTACAAATTTAAAATATCTGAAGAAAGGCTTAGTTGGATAGAATTCAAGACAATTGTCACGAAGTAGGACTGTTCTAAAGCAAACAGGCCACCCTAGATATAGGGCACCTTTAATATTATCACGAAAAGATTCATTTCAGAATTTATGGACAGAGGGTAATATTCTGAAATATACATTGTAAATTGTGCTGATCTGGGCATTCTGCAAGTCAAAAAGGAACGAAGGATTTGTAGGGAATGAGGAGGGTTGCTTGCTTGCTAGGAGAAAGCAGACATGGAAAGTAAATCAGGCCGGGCTGTTATTGGAGGTAAAGTGTAATGAATTAATCTAGTGATAATTTGAACAAAATCCAAACCCACAATCCAATCATAATTTGAGGATTTTATATGCTCTGGACCCAGTTGCTCAGGAAACAAAAATGTCATGAAATTTTAACTTTCAAAGGCAGTCCTTAATTTGCATGGAATGAGAGCATCACTGAATGGGAAATTTCCAAAAAAGCACAGAGAAATACTAGTTCTGAAGGGCTAAAAAATGTTGTGGACCTCATTCTAGCCCCTCTGAATTCTCGGAGTGTTGTTTATCCTTCATGTTTTCCTTGAGAAAGCCAAGACTGCCTCTGGGTTCATCAAGGGCACTGGCATAAAGTCACGAAAAAGCATGGCTAGAAGTTTGCATGCTAGTGACTTCTACAAAAGAGAGAAAACGTGTTCACTTAAATTGAACTTAGAAATGGGCATCTGAGAAACTGGGCAGCTTTTAAGGACTATGTGTGGCCCAGTTATGTGTTAGGCTTTCTACCTGCTGGTCCACAAAGCAGAAAGTGTCCTTGTTTTGCAAAGGATAAAAGGTAGTATTTAGTTAGATGAACTTCATTCTTTAGTACTTAGACCCCATTTCTCTGCCCTTCCAACAAGTTGTGTACATTTCAAATACAGGTTTAAGTCAATGTGAATAGATTTGATAGAGTTAAAGAGGAATTGAGTTATGTTTGAGGGGTACATTTCTAATCAGACCAATTCCTAACTGGTCTAACGGATGTAGAATATTTAACTCATTGATAGAAATGAATACTAGTTATGATAATAATTCATTGGGTGTTTTGGGTGTTTTTCATGTGCCAGAAATTGTCCAAGAAGCTTTCTAGGGGTTATTTCATTTAACCTCCCTAATAATCTTATATCCATAGGTATGGCATTAATCTCCATTTAAAAAAATGTATTTATTTTAGCTATATATTTTTTTCTAAGCAAAAAAAAAAGAAAAGCTTAAGGAAAGTTTTTGTAACTTATTGACCTTAGGGCATGGATCAAGCATGGATGAGCCAAAGACCAAATACCATCAGTCTGAGGCTGAAATGTCCATCTTCCCCCAACATCCCCTGCTTCCACAGGCTTCAGTCCATGTGGCTTCCATCTGCGAGGACACTGTGGACTGGTCACCACAGTCACCCTTTTGAGATACTGGTGTGAAGTGAAGACAGTGTTGAAGTATCCAGATCTAGTCACCACCGTTCAGAGTGTTGGCTCTCATGGAGCACAGTTGATGTACATTTGTCTCTTCTCCAGCTCTCATAGCACAGTTGATGTACATTTGTCTCTTCTCCAGCTCTTTCTGAAAACTCTGTCGAAGAGTCCTAGCTCCTATATGCTTGAGAATTCATATACATACTCAGTAGAAATCAGTTAGAAAAAGAAGAGTTACCATCTCAATTTGTTTTAACATTTAGAATATAGCCAATGTCAAAGGGATGAAAGCTAGTTCATAAATGGCAGCTCATAAGTGGCTCATAAGTTGGCTCTAGAATCAGCACTAAATACCAGCTAGATAAGCACCAGGATATGTTCAAAGTAAAGAGCTGAGATATCACCACCTACAACATTCTTGTGTGTGTGTGTGTGTGTGTGTGTGTGTGTGAAATTAGTGTACCAATATTAAATTACTCAGGCAACACAAGATTAAGTCTATAAAATATGTTAGTGTGACACATCATTTCACAAATAAGATTTTAAGATCGCTCCCTGGAATCCCAACAAGACAATGCTACCTGTTTAATTTTACTGTAGTTTGTCTTGCAATTGAGGTAGAATCCAGCTATTAATTACATGCTCAACATTTCAAAAATAAGTAAACTGATCTATAGACATGTAGTGAAATTACCTACCAGTTAGAATGATGTTAACAAAGGACTTATAACAACTGAAGCAACCATTGTACTACATGAACAAATTAAAATTTCTTTTACAATCTAATCTTGTACAATAGACATAGAAAAATATCTAGAAGAAACATTCCAAATTGTTAGCATTGCCTGTCTCTGATTTGCAAGATACAGGTATTAACTTTTTTTTTAAGATTTATTTATTTAGGCATACAGAACTGGGGTGCAGGCCAGAGGTGCAGGAGCGGTGAGAGGATTTAGCAGAGACAGTGGGGAGCAGAACAGACAGAGGGAGCAGCAGGCAAGACAGGAGAGGTCTGCAGCACCATGTGGATCAAATCTGGGTGCAGGGATCCAGCTCGCTCTGAAGTGGCTGTGCTTGCTTACAGTGCAAGTGCTGTGTGCTTTAACGTGTTGGGCCGCCAGTATTAACTTTTTGTTTTCTTTATTTTTTTCTCTATTCTTTCTGTTATTCCTAAAATCTGCCATAAGTGTAATTTTCATAGTTTTAAAATAAATTAATAATCTCACTTCAAAACCATTTTCATTATCAAACTGTTCATAACGGCTCAACAGGTACTTCAATTAACAGAGTCACCATTATGTGTGAGTATTCAAAACAGCTCCCAAAACATGTGATTTTAGTATTTTCTGTAAAAGTGATGTGCTCAAGGAAAGAAAATATGTTTAAAAATGTCTTTTACGTAAATTCTGTTTATGGCAAGAGAATCAATGTGCTGGACTGCACATTAGCTAACTAGTGAGCTGGGTAAGGGTAATTTTGGGGTGAAGCAATACAAGATGCCCTTGTGTTTTCTTCTCTGTTCCTTTGTCTGGAATGCCCTGACCTCCTTCTGCAGCAGGCTCACTCCTGCCTGTCCAGTACCCCCTTGCGTTACTGCATGGAAGAAAGACCTTTCTTCTGGGGAAGTTTTCCATGCTGCTCCTTTCACTGGACCTTCAGTCCCCAGAAGAAGGTCATCCTGCAGAAACCCAACCCCCTCCATTTCTCTAGGGAGCCTTTCTAAGCATGAGATTACAACTGCAGGTAATTTATGTCTACCTGTCTGCCTGCAGCACTTGAAACGTCCTGAAATGGGAGACTGTGTCTCTTACGTTCCCTTCTACACGCCTGCCGCTTAGCACAGTCTGTTACTAAAGAGTTTAATAACTGTATTGCACAAATGAGTGAATCCCAAATTTCAGAGATGCTATACATGAATTTGAAATCTCCATAGGTGATGTCAGGAAACTGGAACACAGAGGGAGTAGTTGAGGAGTAAAAATGTGAGGATTGTGCCTGTTGTGTGCAGGTGTGTGTGTGTGTGTGTGTGTGAGAGAGAGAGAGAGAGAGAGAGAGGGAGAGAGAGAGAGAAAGAGAGAGTATACTCACCAGAGTCTTAATCAAAACCACAATTTTGCTGGTACTATAGCATTCTGGCCTAGTATGAAGGTGGTGAACTATCTTAAAATTACATTAGGTATTTATTAGATCCGTGATTGTGGCATGTTATTTAATGCTGTGTGTCCATTTCTTCATATGAATAGGAAACAGAGTCTTAAAGGATGCTGTAAAGAGAGAACGTGTTAACACACATAAGTGAGGAGCACAGGTCCTGGAACATTGTGGGTGTTCCAAAAGCAGCATTTACTACTCTGTGGCAAAAATTCTCAATGACCACTAGATGGCGATAAAGTTAACTTAAAATATACATTGTATGGTCCTTATTCATATCAGCAAAACCGTGTTGAGCAATAATTTTATATTTGTAAATTGTGATTGAAGCACTCAGGATTTTGGATTAATTTGTGTACGAAAATGCTAGAAAGAATCCTATTGGATTCAACTAGCTTGTAGTAAGGACCCACCAAGCTGCTTCTGTTGTGCATTATGAGGATAGTTATTGCTAAGTGTTCTGAATGATGCAGCAAAGAAAACCAAAACTGCCGTGTGTGCATCACGGTGGGATGTCTGAGGGTCAACATTGCGACCACTCCACGGCGAGCTGGAGTGCAGGCTCAGTGGGTTTCCAGGCTGGGAGATGAACACCAAAGAGAGTGGTTATGTCTCAAACAGGGGAGGGTATGAAGCTGACTACCCTGCTGCAGGGTATTGCACACTGAAGCTGGTGCTTGTTGTCTCTGCAAACTCTGCAGAATACAATGAACGAGTCATAAAGTGAAAATATAAACATCCTAATTCTGTGGCCTTAAAATTTCAGTATTGTCGATTTTTTTTGTTGTTGTTTATCAAGTATTAACTTGGATGTTATCAAAGTTCATAGGAAAGCTATGTATTTATGATATTCTTTAAAAGAGAATAACTTAGATGACAAGTAAACTTGAATAGGTTGGATGGTTTACTATGAGCAAAGAGATATATGAAATTTAACTAAAGGGGAGGGGAAGATTAATTTTATCATAATGCACAATGAAACTGAGCTAAGGGATTTTCAACCTGACCCAGGTAGTTTATCAAATGATCCCATTTACCTCCAACAGGGAACGCCGGAAGGACAGCAGAGGTGTGTAGATGTCTCCTCTGAACCTCTAAAGCAAAGCATAGTAAGCACTTAGTCAGTGTTGGTTGAACAAATATCCAGTCCATTAATAGAAGCAAATCCCATAGGAAGTCAGCGAGGGATATTTGTGTTAACATGTTTATTCCAAATATATAAGCTAATATAAGATACAAATACAAATATAAAAAGAGATTTTTAAAAACGCACACCAAGTTAAAATAAAGCTGAACAACTCTACGAACAAGAACTGGAAACACAATCATGAAGTGGTGAGTGTGACTGAGGATAAGTACTGGGCTCCCCACGTAGCAACAGCCACAGACTGGGGAGTTCTGCTCCTGTAAAGAACAAAGCCACCCCACTTACAGGACATTCGGTCTTATCCAAAACACCCATTGAGACAGTTGGTCCCTGCCAAAAGGCTCTTGAAATTTGGTCCTATTTCAAAATACCCATTGAGACATTTGGCCTATACCAAAGGGTCTTGCAATTTGATCCTGTCCAGGGCTTTTTCTGTATATGCACAATATAACTCCCAGTCTTCTGCAAGACTCGGTCCAGCTACTTTACCCATGTGCTATTCCAGCGAGGTTGCCAAAGCAAGAAGGGTTATTATTGGCAAAGAAACACAACACAATTACTGAATCTATAAAATATGAACATATTTTGAGTTATGAATCCTATAAACCAAATGTATAGTACCAGTTGTGGGCTATTTGAACCTAGGGGGATATTTTCGCATGTTGGCAAGGACCAAATGTCTCAATGGATGTTTTGGGTTTGCACCAAATATCAAGGACAAAGTGTCGAGAATCACGTGTTTCAGTGAACACTTTGGCCTGGACCCAAGTTCTGCTAGCCAGTATGTGTACTCCTTGTTGGAAGGGACCTGGCAGCAGGCTCTCTTCTTGCATTTAGTCACCAAAGTCTAGAATTATTAAGAATGTACTTTAACAAGAAGAAAAGTGAATCTATTACAATATTGATGTCCAGTCATTAGTCTTACAGGCCTAATAAAAAGATTTGGTTTTTGTTGTTAGTAAATTTAGAAAGGAATGATCACTATTGGAGGGTGACTCAGATAAGGCAATTCCCCAGACATTAATGTAAAAAAAAATTTTTTGAAGGCAAATAGCAGTAGAAATACAAATGTCCAAGGAGGTTGACCATCAGAGACCTGTCAAAACCCAAATCACAGAGATGCATTTTTGACTTTGCTCTAAATTCCTCACCCAAGACTGAGAAGTCACATGTAAACAGAGTCTGTACAGACTACCCGTGCAACCAAGTATAATCCATGTTTGCTCAAGGAGGACAGAATTAGAGCAATGAGAACTAGTTATATGACTTGTAAGTTTTCTAGCAGGGGTTGGCAAAATTTTTCAGTCAAGGACCAAGAGTAAATGTTTTAAGTGCTTCAGATTCCTTGGCTTTTGCCAAGATTACTCAGCTACAGTGCAAAAGTAGCTGTAGATAGTGAATAAAGGAATGAACATTCTTGTTGTCCAATAAAACTATTGACAAACACAGGATTTATCTGTGCGTACCAGTCCTTGGAGATCTGTCAAGTCCATCTCTCTCACATCCATAGAGAGACCATCTACATGTGACTTCTCAGTCTTGGGTGAGGAATTTCTCTCCTTAGTTAAAGCAGTGTCAAAAATCCATCTCTGTGACTGGGTTTTGACAGGCCTCTTGGATGGCCAACCTCCTTAAGATTAAGACTTGAAAGTCTATGTGATAATGTTTCCAATTAGGTAAAAGTTATTTTCTCAGAAGGCTTCTGTCTTTTTAAGGTGACTCTGCACATTTTCCAGCACACTTAGAGTCTGACCCTCAGGGACATCCTGTTTCAGAGCTCTAAACTATTTCTCACCGTTATCCCCACACTGACCCTGCAGTGGTAACTCCTGATGCAGGTGCAGCAAAAGTGTTGAAGCATGAATATCAGTTGATGCTTGAAATGCTTATTTCTTCTAGCTGTGTAGTTCCAGGAAAATTGCCTTAAACTTAACAGCCCCCAGAGTCCTTCCTGTTCATCAAGAACACAAGTCACCTTCAGCTAACACAAACACATGTAAATATATATGTGTATGTAAATTTTATGTTTATTTGATGTTAACCTCTGTTTACATCACTGTGTATGATTCAGAAATACAGGTTCCCCACATGTTCAGGTGTGTGTTACCACATCACCACCAAGGCTCCCATAGTCCACCACAGTCCATGTGCTCCCTCCTTCTTGTCCTTTACACCCTCCCCCTCCCACCTCGTTAGCATTAGTTTTACAGTCAGATTCGGAGGGCTTAATTTTGGTTTGGTGTTATATACTTTTTGGTTTGGTTTCTTTATATTCCACATATATTTAAAGAGTAAAATTTTAAGACATTTAAAGGATATTAAATCATACTGATTGATGTATGTAGAATTGGACACCTACAATCTAGTAATTGTTAATTAGAAAAAGATGTCTTCTCTGCAGGATAGAATTAGGAAAGGTCCATAAAGTTGGAGGACAATGGGTGCAATTTTCCCCATCTTCCTGTGTCTTTGGACTTGTTGCATGGTGGCTTTGATTGGTATCACCATCCCAAAGTCCCTTCCTGCCCCAAATTAAGATGATGAGACAGGAATTGAGAAGACTAGGATAAAGTGAAATTCTACTTATCAATCATCTTATTTTTCACAGGTTTTTAAAAGTGTCTTTACATTGGCAGCTTATGGGATTCTTTTTCTTTCTTTTCTTCTCAATGCAATTTTAACAAACAAATGTTATCCATTTCAGGCTCTTTCAAATCTGAGCCTTTGCTTTCTGAGCTTCAAAAATTCTTAGGTACAGATTTGTAGAATAACTTAGGAGTATCGAGTATTCTAGCTGTATTTAGAGACAGAAGATAAATATTTGCTAGTAGGTTTTTGTCAGACTGAGACTTGTGTATCCTGGGACAGACTAGATTTTAGTTTCCCATCCCCCGCAAAGACTGATGATTTATAATGAAATAATTTATTATGCTTCAGGGTTAGCTAAGGACTATAATTTTTTATAGTCTATTACTTGACTCTAATGCTCAGTCAGTTATGAGAAGAATTAGAAAAATTTTTGAGCTTCAATTTCTTCACATGTGAAATGGGAGCATCATTTAATTTCTTCAGATGTTGATTGAGAGCACTACATGAACTTACACATGTAAACTGTACATATAATCTAGAGATATATGTACATATTTATTGTCATGACCTGATTGGTTGTGTCACAGAAACAAGACATTTGAAAGATTGTGAAAAAAATAAAGGTAGTGAAAATGACATTGGGACTGGCATGACAAAACTGATCACGATTAGGAACATCTCTGCTTTTATAATGAGGAATTCCTTTAATGCATGCCATCTGCAAAGCCAAGGCCCTTCACATGAAGCTGAATTTCTAGTACAAAACAGAGTTTACATCCACTGAGGACTGTACAATCCTGTGTGCTTCCTTTATGATACTTTATCTTGTCTGTTTGGGCTCAAGGAATTGCAGGCAATTTGGGATCAAGATTTGGGTCTTTCTTTTCCCACATGAACTCCTATTATAGTTCTGGTTACTGAGATAATTCTCTGCATATGCTGAATATTGGTTAAAATTCTTGGACTTCTTTCCATATGAGTAGTTAAAACCTCTCAAATAGTTTAGTTTTAGAGTGGGGCTAATTAAGAATGCATTTCTATAACCAATTCTATGCCATTGTGTTATTATAATTTTCTTACGTTGCATGGAAGAAGTTGTCATGTTCTTTCTCAAGATAAACATAAAGATCACAACCAAATTCCTACATGAACCATAAATGATTAATTTGAGGAGGAGCATGGGCTTGAAGTTCTTCCTTTCAGAGCTTGTTTGATAATAAACCCATCATGTTGCCAAATAGAGCTAAGACGCTTTCAAATGTTCAACTTTCCTTGTTGTCCAAAGCAGCCATATCAGTCAACTTGGGAGAAAACAAAGACCACACTTCAATGGAGGGGCTTATTTTCAAACCAATGAAATCATTTGGTTTATACATAATCTCTAATAGATTCTCTGACTGGCTGTTCAGAAGAATGACCCCCAAAAGGCAATCATGCTGCAATCATGTTGCAAAAGTAAGATTAATGTAATGCTACTCAACCTACTTCATTCTCACCCTGTTTTTTTGTTTTTGTTTTTTTTTTTTAATTTCTTTTCTTTTTCTCTTTTGCTTTTTCTTTTCACTCTGAGTTTTGGTCCAGGAGATGTATAGATGAAGACATTTACAATATTTTAGGAACATGTCTGTACTGTACTTGTCTTCTTGTGAAAAATGGGTTCTGGGACTCCCTGGCCATGCTAGCAATCCTGAGTATGGGACTGGCCCAAACTCAGGGGATGAGGAACTTGTGTTCCTGGGAGACCTTCCTACTTGTTGGATCATGTTAAGAGGTACATGCTCAGATCTGGCCATCTTCAAGCACAAAGACAAAAGAAACAGACTCTTACTGTGGAAGATTTTTTAATAGACACATGGAGAAGCTGTATCTGGGATATTAGTGTTTTGGTAGAGAAAATGGAAGTTGTTATGGTGACCTGCATAATGTGATATATTTTGAATTTTAGGTGTTTCCTTCTCTCCTAGCTCTTTGGACCTTTTTTTGGTTCCCTGTTATAATGTAACTTAGATCTGTGGCAAGTTGTGGCAGGCCTCAACCACCCTGCTTTAGGCTGAATCTCTTTGGCAATGGATTATTTTTGGAGTTTCATTGGGAAATTGTTATTTGAAGTCCTTTCTTCTCTCTCTTTGCATATTAAAATTCTATTTAAAAATTGGGGTCCTCCCTGGTGGCACAGAGGGTTAAAGCACAGCGCTAAGAAGCTAAAACCACTTCAGCAGGAGTTTGACCCCTGCCCTAGAAGTAACCCACATGGTGCAGCAGACCTCTCCTGACCTGTCTGCTGCTCCCCTTAGCAATGTACTTCATCAGTCAGCCTGTTCTGCTCCCCACTCTGTCTCTGGTGAATCTTCTCACTGCCCTGCACTTCTGGCTTTATATGCAAAAATAAATATTATTTAAAAAATTCTATTAAAAAATATTTCACACTAAGAGTCCATTTCTTTTGTCTTTGTGCTTGAAGATAGCCAGATACGAGCATGTGCCTCAGTTTGGGGTCCCTAGGCACCCTTCAGTCACACACCGACTCCTCAGTCCTGGGAGGGTGAAGATAGGGACTTACTGTCTGTCAGAGGAGTAGGTTTTAAGTATATAGGATCTTCACAGAAGAACAGCTACAAGACTTACTATCTTTTCTCTTGGTGTGTTCTCATTGTTTGGCTTTGATGAGTTATTCTATTACCCAAGCACTTTCCAGTCTCTCTTATGAAAGGTTCTCTGTATTGGCAATGACAAGGGATGAGAGGGAGGAAGGAAAAAAAATGTTTTAGTCTTTATTGCTGATAGTGAACTGCCTATTACATGGAGGAGGAAGACAGTAATACTATTACCTGATTACGAAAGTTTGAGAAACAGTATTTACCTAGTTTTAACGTATCTTACAAAATGGTATTCCACTATTCTGATCATTCACTTCTTATATCGCATTGTTTAGAACTTACTGTAGTAAAACTTACTGTATCTTTTTCAATCATTTAAGGGGAAGTCTTATTTATCCCTTTAAGAGTAACACAGAGACAGGTTGAAACAAATTCCAGATGGATGTCAAGGTGAATAAAATTTTGGGCTTGGAGGAATTATTCATGGGCTTAATAATTGACAACCCTGTGCAAGATAATTAGAACATCATTTGAGAAACTCCTTCTGACCTGATTGATTTAAGTTGGGTACCAGTATTCTGTCTAAATGTAAGCAGAATGTATAATTATATTAGAAATAAAAGCTAAATGGACTTTGGGTAAATTTTCATTTATGTAACAAACTGGACACAGAGACATGAATATGGATATTTCCAGAGCAAATAGTCTGCACATATACTAGTCCCTAACAGAAAAACAAGTTAAGTTAAACAAGGAAATGTTCTTTAGAATATCAGACTATAGTAAGTCTGATTTTAAGTAGCAAATGTTCAATATAATTGTTTCCTATTCTCTTTAACCTATGTTCCTGGCAGACTTTCCTACTTGATCAAGGCTTACCTTTCCAGTCTTGCAATTATCAATATAGTTTTCCAAGTAGCCAGTGAGACTCCTATATTGACATCTGAACTAAAATTTACTTATTCTCCTTGAGTCATTTTTAATCAAGCAGAATCACCAAAGTCTCTCAGACTTAAATGGATTCTTTGTCCAAGTACCAGAGAAACATTTTTAAAACATCACAGGAGGAGAAGATCAAATCACAAGAAAATCTTACTCTAAATTGGATGTGATTCTTTTACAAGCCTGATTGGATTATTATTTATGCTTAATGAAATATCTCCTTTCGTCATTAAATTGTGACTAGAACCCAAACTGAAAACCAAAGTTGCTTAATACTCCCACATGGTAGAGATGGCAACCAATGAGCAACCTAAAGTTGCAGTCAAAACCTTACAGGGCTTGTTTATTAAGAGGTAGTCAGAGCAGTCCTGTTTTCATGACTATTCATGGCCATCTTGGTCTGTGAAATATATCCAAGGATGGGTCTTCTAACCCTCTGAGATGTGGAGAACTTTTCCATTTCCCCCTTCTGTGTGGGGAGATGGCACTACAAAGGAATCATCTGTGAAGAGAAAATAGGTGTTTTCAAGAAGTGAAAACTGTATTACCTTTGTTTTCCACTTTGTAAACAAAGGTGCTCTTTTGCTTCTGTGCTTGTCTGAACAGGGGGGAAGACACCCAGAAAGAGAGGGTGGGCCAGAGAGATGAGAATGGCAGAGAGTCTGTGCAATAACCCTTGACTATTCGTGGAAACATGAGTATCCAAAGGTTGGGCAGATGTCACAGAAGATAGCTTGCCCCAACTTGGCTACCCCACCTAGGAGGGATGCCTTCTGGGTGTGGGGACCTCAGTAGTAAATGACATGGCACTAACTGCTGGTGGGAAACACAGGGGAAATGATAGATGTTAACTCAGAGATAAATCTCTGACATTAAGGAGTTTTGTAGTGGGGAAGGCCTACTACCAACAACACCACAAAAATTCATCATAGGATGCCTAATACACAGATCATACTGATTATGAGTGCTCATGTAAGAAGAAAAAATAAATAATGAGATAAGTAGAAAGTTCCTCAGATGTATAAGGGGACATTTGTCTTCCAATATGGTAGCCAAACACCAGGGTAGCCCCTAATAATCTGAACCTCCTGGTAGTCAGTCTTGTGAGGTCCCTTCCTGAATATACCAACAAGCTGATCTGTGTAACCAGTAAAGTACTGTGGAAGAAGGTATGTGAGACTTGCTAGCTATGTCATAAAACGTTACAATTTCCATCTTAGTTTCTTGGATGGATTGTTTTGGGGAAGTAAGCCCATGCTTACTGCCATGTTATGAGGACACTCAAGCAGGCCTATGCAGAGGAACTGAGGTCTCCTGACAATAACAGGCACTAACATGCCAGTCATAAAAATAAGCCACTTCAGAAGTGTCTGCCCATCCAATCTGAGTCCAGACTACATATGCCATCTGCCCACCATCATCTGACTGTCACTGATGTCATGAGTAGGGTCGTGTCAGTGACATCCAAGCTAAATGACCCCTGAGATCTTTTACAGGAGAAACTCTGAAAGATAATACATATTGTTTTAAGTCAGTTGTTACACAGCCACACTAATCCATTTCCCACTCTTCTTCCTTGACCAAGCCCTGGAGGTGTTAAAGTCTATGTGGGGAGAAGGGAAGGTGTGTACTAGAAGAGCCATTTTGAGTCATTCAGTTCATAAATTTAACCTGCAGTGGGAATAAGGGGTGAGTTTTGAATGGTATACATAACTGAACTCAACAAGAATTTATTCCAAAAATGACATTACTAAATAATATGTGGGGAAATTTATATAACATAATTGAGGAAATTATTTTGGAAAAAATGAAGTAGTGTTACATATATATACTCGAGGGAGGTAAAACTCCTCAGTAAGCTACTTATATATTAGTTAATGAGGATTTTTAAAGCATAACTGAACAGAAACTTTTGTTGTCTCCTTGATGCAGTCAGCCATGACCATGACCAACTCAAGTCCATGAGCTGCAGAATGAGCCCTCCAGAATACAGAACCATGAGGAACTACTTCTACAAACCCAGAGTTATGACAACAAATGTCAGAAGTGGCTATCTCTGAAAAGAGCTTTCCTTTCTGGATCGGCCATATGCAGAAAACTACACAAATATGGGAAGTCAATATACTGTTTTGTAGGAATTTCCCTGCATTATGAAATTTCTCTGACATTTTTTATTATAGGAGAGATGGGGATAAGTTGCACAAACATATGCTTGGTCCTCTAACCTGTTCCTCAGTTCAGGTGGTTTAGCCCTGCTATCATGGGAAAGGGAAATTGGTCAATGGCATGGATGTATGTAAGCTTAATGCTTACTTTTGGAAAACATAGAGAGTTATCTGTAGTTTCTATATTACTGAGAGGAAGAATATTAAATAATTGACCTTTTCTGTTAAATTCCACAGATAACTTGAGACAAGTTTAAAGATGATGGCAGACTGTGATAAAGATTTCAATCGATGTTGATTTATGACAGAATCAGAGGCATCCTGTTCTTTTGTAAACAACATAAAATCTCATTCGTTTCCAGAACTGTCACTGTGCTCCAGCACCTCCTGAAATGAACAAGCTAGGGGGCTTCCCACATGCTGATACAAAGAGATTTCCCCTGGTGTGAATCAGGCACAATGTCTGTACACCATGGATGTGCAGGGACCACAGGAGTCTGGGAGGTGATAGCTCTGCAGGGGGAAAAAATGGCATTTGTAAGACTGGGTAGAGCCCTGGGTATTAATTACTCTCACATTCTGGACCTAGAATAGAAGCAGATCTGTGGCATCTACCCCTGGTCTGCTAACCAGAGGAAGAACACTCAGTTAGTATTTATGAAGAGTTGTTCAGCCTCAGAAACAAGTTTTTTACCGGTCGTGAAGGTCCCAGTGGAAATGTTTTTTGGGCAAGGTGGAGTGTTTGTTTTGCAGTCTCCTGATGCTATTTCTACCCAGCCAGGGGTGTGGGAAGTAGAGGCAAGTATCTGAAATAAACAGACTAAAAGTTTCTGAATTGAATGAAAATTGACATTATGATTTTTCTTTTTTAGTGAGTCAGGCTCACTATCTACAGGAACCACTAAGTCTCTCAGCCTTTTGCTCCCTGAGCTGCATACAAACGTGTAAATGGCCCCCCTGTAGTACAGGATTAGAACAGAATGTAGATTTTCAAGTGTTGGGACTTGTTATGCCAAGCCTGGCATGTCTTTCTTTCTGCAGCTCCAGATTCTAGGACTTCTGTGAATGGTTTCTTTATCTATAAAGTGTAGAAAGTAAGAGTGAGGAAGTAACCTCCTAAGGACGTTGTTGAGGATTTAATAAATTAATGTCCGTAATGTGCTTGGCAGACAGTCTGTGTGTTACACGGGTCGCAACCCCAAAGAGCAGGTCCTTTGCCCACTAGGGGAAGAATTTACCAGAGAGTAGTTGTAACTGAATCAGACCAGGCTTTATTAGAGAGACTCGTGCATGAAGGGACTAGGTTACAGAAGAAAAATGTAACGGAACTTGCTCTTCCTTGGCCGGAGCTGGGAGGAGCTATTTAAAGGGTAGGTTGGTAAGGAAGGGGGGACGTGGGCAATGTCTCGGTTTGTTCTGGGGTGGGCTCTGCCCAGGCAGGCACAGACAGGTTATCTGCCAACTAAGCATGTGGGCTCTCAACTTTACTCTTCCTGGAAATAGTGAGATAACCATGAATCAGGATCTCATACCTTTTATCTACCATGTGCCTCATAGTCTGTGTGGTGACCGTATTGCTTGGACAGGCTCACCAGTCCATGATATAGTCCAGCTGTTCAAAGAGGACTGGGGCAAATCAGCCTCCTGAATCGCAATGTACAGAAATCACTATTAAATGAGGACAATGGAGTAATTTTTGAGTTCTAAGTTGAATGTGTGTGTAATCTGGGAAGACTGCAAGCAAGGAAGATTTGGTAGTTTTTCAAGGTTTCTACCATAGTAGGCAAGGCAAAAGGTCCAGGAGTCTGCAGGTGATTCTGAAACAGGTGTTTATAATCACACTTTGAGAAGGATCGGAGCAAATGTGTGATCTTCTAGAGCCTCTTAGAGCTCTTAGGTGCTTAGATCTAGTCTGTGCTATAGAAAAGAGGAAATCACTTGTGATTAAAGAGGAGACCTGGACAAAGATCTGAAGGAGAATTGTGGTGGGTGGAAAAGTGGAGGAGGGGGTGCTAGGAACTTGCTTCATGCAGCGATATAATCGGTACAGACTCAAAGGTTGGAAAGGGAAGAGGAAGTGGCCAGGAAGGGAGGAAATCTGCTACCCAAAGAGGAGAGTGGGAGTTGGAAGGGAGGAGGCGTCACTTACAGGTAGAATATAGGTAAGTCAAACAAAGGGTCAGAGAAAGCCAAACTTTTAAATCCAAAATAAGGAGGCAGCATGAGGTGGTCCTTGGTGGTGGGCTCTGGGTGCTTTGGCGGCAGGTGCATGATGGGAATAACACAAGAAGGGAACCTGCTATTCCAAAGTACAAATAGTGGTATAAGCCAATCATAAACCAGCATTCCCTCAATTAAAATCACACACACACACACACACCTTTTTTTTTTTTTTAAGAAAATGAAAATGTGAATTCTCACAATAACAAAAATGAGAGCCCAGGAGGTTGGGTACATAAGCATGGAATTTGCTTCTCCCTAAGGTACTGATTGAAAGATTATTCTTGCTGTGCTGTGCAGGGAAGCCCCCAACTGGCATAGGTGTTGTTTTATAGGGGGCAGCTGGCAAGTGTCAGACCTGGGCTCATTAAGACTTGCATTAAGGTAACAATCATCAAAACAGAAAACCAGCACCATCTCTAGGGAGTTGTGTGTAACTATTCACTGCATTTTAAGAAGTACCCAAGTCGAATGCTGGGTATTGTGTAGGGCCAAATTTGCTGTTACCATGTATATTTCACCATTGGTTAAACAGGGATTTTGTTTCACAGTAGCAGCAGAAATAGTACACAAGGCTGGTATCCAGGTATGAGGGCACACTTGGGTACCAGGTACAAAATACTAGATTTTTCCATCCTCCTGGCTTTGTTTTCATCTTCAAAATCTTTACTCAATGTAACTCTTGCATTGAAACAGTGGCAGGAAGGAAGAAGTTTCTCTGGCATGTTCTATATGCTTTTTGTCCCATCTTGTGTAACAGCTGCAAGAATGATGCTGAAACCCCAGAGCCTTCAGTCCGTTCTCTATGAAGTCGCTGTGGGCTCCATACCCTGTGAGACACAGCATACCAGTCAGCTCCTCATCGCTTCCAGTGCATGTGTGGTATACAAGGGGCAGGGTCCATTTGGGCAAAAGGAGTTTTGAAAAGAAAGATAGATGCTATGTATTGATTGCTGTGCTAGCTGCCCTTTAACTGCCTCTGGGAACAAGCTGTACTTAAAACACAGTAATAGGACTACAGAGCTATTAATGTTTTACTCCAATGTAGTATTATTCTCTGTAATTTCTCTTAAATGGTCTATTTCTCTTTTCATCATGGTCAACATGTTTAGAGAACATCATTATACTGTGAGCCATATTTTCCAGTTTTTAACTGAAGTTGTCTTTAATCTGGCCAGGGACATCTTCATGCCGGCTTAGTGGTGGCTTCCTAGCAAACCATTAGAGAATGCCTCCCCGGTATTTTAGTTCTCATGTCCTTTTTGATCCATGAAATATTGCATTTTATAAGCATATCTCACTTTCTGGCTTGCCCTTTGCTTTCTACTTCCATTATTCTTGTATTTTAGGAATTCAGTGTTTGGAGTAGTGGGCCAGTTAACAAAGAATATTCCATTTTAAACTTTTGTTTGCAGAGCAGAGACACACAGCCCTTCTACTGTTGTGATTTTTTTTTTTCTGGTCTGGGAAATTTCAGCAGTCATTTCATATGTGAAGTCCAAAATTCAAACATTTAAAGCTGGTGTTCTCCATAATATTGACAGCAGTAGACCCCAATAAAAGTTAATCTTAACCAAAGCAATATTTTTTAAACATTTCATATGCTTTTTCTGTTGAATGCTCCCTAAAACTTTGAGAGGGTTATTATCTCCATTAATAAGAAAATAGTCACAGAAAAGTTCAGGACCTTGTTATGCCCATATTTTGAGTTTCCCAAAGACCACCAAGCAGCCGATTCTGATGCAAAGCACACATGGGTCTTTATTGCAAGCTCGAGCCTGGAGCCCCAGCATGCACCGATGCAGCAGGCTAAAGTTGAGAGGGAAGGCAGGGTTTTTATTACAGAAGAGAGGAGTTCCAGTTCAGCAGTACATTGATTGACATTGAACAAAGTGGTCTTGTCTTAACTTTGTTGGTTCACGCATGTGCGTGCCTGTAATGTGTGACTTTCGTGACTTGGCCCATACAGCCTGGGACATCTGGTGCTCTTCTGATACATATTGGTCACTTGCTGACTGGCCATTGCCATGGGATTAGTAAGATTAGGACGTTTACAGCTAAACTCAGCTTTGACGCCTTCGTGATAACCGAAACTTAGGCATAGCTGTTTCGGAACCATTCCGAAACCTGTCATGGTGTCAGTTTGGTCTTTCAACCTTATCTAAATAAGTGGCAAAACAGTAGTATGTTGATATATTTGTATGCCATTTTGGAAGGACTTTATTAGTTTGGCCTTGAATCTTGAATAGATATCTATATTAATCTGTGCATGTGTCATCTGAATTTGAAGGATCTTGTAAGATTTTAGAAAGAGCTATCATTGGGCCAAGCTGTTGTCATCCAGGCAGGAACATAAAGAAATACCAAAGAGGATTTTGAGCTTTATGAAGGGCAACATAAACCTCAAGAGAGGATCACTATCTTAGCAAAATAGTCAGTTTATACAGTAATGAGTACTTGGTGAATGCTTACAAAAACCATGGAATTCACTGTTGATGTCTTACCCTGTCTTATTTCTCTATTTTCAATGTCATTTTATCTCAAGTCTTGCTTTCACCCCTTTCATTTTCCCAGGACCTGTTTTGACTTTTGAACTTTGTCTTCTCATACCTTTTTCTTGCAAGCCCTTTATGTTGCTCGCCCTATTTGTTATTAATCTAGATTTCCAACACAGACAGCTTTTTATAAACAGTGAAGAAAACAAGTCTGCAAGTCAACTTGGGAAAGGTAGTTTTTACTTTTACTTCTGAACAATTTCATGGTCTCTGGCCATTCCTTATCTTGACAAATATCCTTTTATATTCAAGAGATCAACACTTCCCACAGAATCCTCCAGGGGATACTACTCACACAAGTTATTTGATGGAAAGTGTTCTGTGACTGTGTACATTTGGAAACAAAATATGTTTTATGCTCCTTTTGGAGACACATCATAAATATTAGCACCTAAAGGCTCTGAGAAATCCTATAGTAAATGAAACTCTTTAAAAAAATTTTCCCCAAAGCAACCTGTTCTAATGCCTATAAAATTCTGCAACCATTGGTGTTGCAAAGAACAAATTTGAGGAAATACTGTTACAGAGCTTAGCTGTGCCGGATTATTTAAATTGTTATACTAAGTAAAACTTATTGGCAGTCATCAGGTCTAGCAGAGAATAGGATGGATTTTGGGAACAAGCATTTTCTCTTGCTATCACATTCCCATAATCACAACTCCCTTTGGAACCTGGTTGAGAGACACCTTAAAGTTTTCTTTCTGATGATGTCACATTAGGAAGAGAAAAAATGAAAGCAGGTACTTCAGAATATTATTCATAGATCATTTTGTGTCTTGGTAAAGGAGAAATAAAATATGTACTGAATTAATTTTAATTAAAATTCACAATAATGTGAAAATGACTGTACTGGTTAGCATGACCTGGTTATAAAAATGTTGAGTTTTAGAATTCCTCACAAGGGAAGATTACTATTCAGTAAGTAATAATTAAACCTCCATCTTTATCAGTGGGTCACTGAAAGTTGAGACATAAACACCTGCCTCATATAGTCTCTTATATTGTAACGTCAGTGGAGATATTCTCATACACTGACAGGCAATAATACAAGGGCCGCTATAAAATGGCTGAGTCATGTATTGGTCCAAAACTCCAGTCGGGGCCTGGATCTGGCTGTGCACACTTTTTGCTTGGCTGTGTGTGTGGGGGGGGGTGTGGGAGTTACCTTGTTTCTACTCCCCACAGTCTTCCTGACATCCCTGGAGGTGCTCCCTCCCTCTGGGCTGTGGTGCACCCACACCCCCTGGGCTGAGGCTGCAGCCATTGGTGGTTTTCACTGAGGGTCCCAAAGGATCTGCAGGGACAGAACCTGGCTGTGTGCACTTTTCTGCTGGCTTCTAATGGGAGGTTTACCTTTTCTCTACTCTCTAGAAGCTTGCAAGTGTCCATGCTCGCAGTTTTCCTAAATAATAATGGTGTCTGAAGTGCACTGGCTGGCACCAGTCTTCCTAGACTGAGGACAAGACATACATCTCAACAACATCTTTGAAGACTCTTCACCCAAAGCAAATAAAATGAAGGAAAAGATAAACACATGGGACTACATCAAACTGAAAAGCTTCTGCACAGCAAAAGAGACATTAACCAAGACAAAAAGATGCCTTACTGACTGGGAAAAAATCTTTGCACTCCATACCACAGACAAAGGACTGATCACGATATACAAAAAGCTCACTTGAATCAAAACAAAACAAACAACCCAGTCAATTAATGGGCAGAAGAACTTAAAAGACAATTATCTAAAGAGGAATTACAAATGGCCAACAGGCATAAGAAAAAATGTTTAACATCCCTCATTATCAGGGAAATGCAAATCAAAACTGTAATGACGTACCACCTCACACCAGTGAGAATGGCACGTATTAGAAAAACTAACAACAAATGTTGGCGAGGATATGATGAAAAGGGAACACTCCTACATTGCTGGTGGGAGTGCTACCTGGTGCCACCACTATCGAAAGCTGTTTTGAGATTCCTCAGACTACTAAAAATGGAGCTACCATATGACCCAGCAATTCTACTCCTAGGGATCTACCCAAAGGACACAAAACTATTAATTCAAAAGGATACATGTACCCCTATGTTTATTGCAGCACAACTTACAATGGGTAAATTCTGGAAAGAACCTACATGCCTAAAACCAGATGATTAGATCAAGAATATGTGGTGTATGTGTATATATATATGTGTTTGTGTGTGTATACACATATACAATGGAATACTATTCAGCAATCAAATGATAAACTCATGCCATTTGCAGCAACATGGATGGAGCTGGAAGGGATTTTGCTCAGTGAATTTAGTTGAAGGAAAAAATAAAAATATTGAAATATATAATGGTTTCACTTATAGGAGGAACTTAAGAGAACCAAATAGGATGGGGGGAGGGAAGTGTATTGTTATTAGAATACAAAACACAACAAAAGTATAATTATAAGCTAAAGTGACCCTACAGGGGTGGGGGACAGACAGGGATCTGAAGGAGGGAGGAATATTGGGGTTATCATGTGATAGGAGTGGGAGTGGGAAGTAAAAGTAAATGACAATAATGTAAATAGATATATAAAAAATAAAAATGAAATAAAATGAGTCATGGATGTTGGTTGTTATAGGTACCATTGTATCTTTGAGACTTAGAACCCTTGGCAGCAAACCAACTCAGCAAGCCATATGAAAGGCAGTAGAAAGGAAAATGTGATTTCTGAGTGTGTGGGACTGCCACGCATTGCCCTGTTCTTCCCATGATCCCCAAATACCTCCTCTAACATGCATGATTTTAGTGGTTTGTGACTTGCATTTCTCATTAATTCTAAACACAAACCGATTACTTTACTTGGAGCATACCTGAAGAATTAGTTATTTGCCCCATTTAGTTTATGAGGATATTATCAACAAGGCTGTGTCTTTCTTGGGGATTTTTTTTTTTTATGCATACTAGCGTACAGGCCAAAGATGCAGAGAGTGAGGATTCACCAGATACAGAGCGGGGGGCAGAACAGGCAGATCCACTGAATATACTGCTGAGGGGAATATTGGGCAGGACAGGAGAGGTCTGCTGTGCCATGTGGGTCACCTCCCTGGCTGGGGATAGTGCTGAGACTTTAACCCTTGCACTGCCATGGAGGCATTCTGGGGGATTTTCAAAGATAATTTGGCTATATTTAACTTTATCCCTAGGTCCAGGGTTTTATAGCTAACCTGCACAAGAGAAGAAACCTGCTAAATTCAGGTCTTTCATTCTCTAGCTTTGGGTTTTGATACCATTTTTTGGCCTCTTCTCAAGCAGAAGCCTTTAGGGGCAGGTTTGGAAGAGATGAGGCAGACTTCAGGAAATGTCACAAAAGATGCATTTTTTATCTGTCATGTATATCCTAAAGAGAGACTATCCTGGCAATCAATCCCTGTACTCTTTCCTAGAAATGGCAAAGGGTTACGCTGGGCATGTGAAGTTCTTACCACTTTCGTCTCTGCCTACTACACTACAAATAAGGATGTTATCCCTATATATAAACTACTTGATTTAGCCACGTGGTTTAGATTGAGAAGACTGTGTTCCATTATCATAATTCCCCTAACTAAGTGTCATTATACAAGAGCTGGCAGTATAAACCATTCATTTTTTGGATAGAAACCAAAATAAAATTTTATTAATGAAAACACACAACAAATGATAACATATTTATCTAGTACTTTGAAAATGTCAAGTTGATTCATAGCTATGACCTTAATGTAATTCACCCTGGCGATGTCTGCTTATAATAGCAAAAATAAATTACAGAAACCTTGAAATAGGTGGTTAGATGAGTCTCCATGCAATCCCTGGCCAGGCAGATATTGGCATATTGCTTTATGTGACATACTGTTGTTTGTGTTGATTATGAAGTTCATAAAATTTCTCTGCACAGATGGACAAGGAACAGTGGTTAATTGTGGTGAGGGAATCTGGGAGAACTAGGTGAGAAAGTTTGATTTCCTTAATTTAATGTATAGACCTCTAGTTTAAAAAAAATAAAGACCGGGCCCTCCCTGGTGGTGCAGCGGGTTAAAGCACTGCACTGAGAAGCTAAAGCCACTTCCGCATAAGTTAGATTCCCGCCTGCCCGGGAGGTGACCACATGGCGCGGCAGACCTCTCCTGACTGCCCGCTGCAGCCGCCCGCTGCTCCCCTCAGCAGTATACTTTGTAGATCTGCCTGTTCTGCTCCCCACTCTGTCTCTGGTGAAGCCTCTAACCACCCCTGAACCTCTGGCCTGTACCCCAGTTCTGTATGTACAAATAAATAAATCTTTAAAAAAAAAATAAAGACCAAGGTCTGAGTTTCAAAGCCACCAGAAGAAAGTGGAGAAGGCTCAGCAGCTGGAATTACCCCAAATTTGATGATTTCTAGAAAAAAAGCAATGCCAGTGCTTATGGGGCCCTGGGTCGGGGTTGCACTGGGCCATCAGCCTGTGACACCACAAGAACCCCAAGCCATGGGTGATCTGGGTTGCATTCTTTCAAACATTGACTCCATCAAGCGAAGATCTTAGGGGTGCCAGGAAGCCTTGTTTTTTTATCTTTGCCTGAGAACAGAAAGCAGTGATGTGCATATTTCAGTGCAAGCCCAGAACTGTTAAGAAGGACATGAATGTCATCACCCATTTCTCTCCTCTATCCTTTTCTTGCCTTTTTTTTTTCCCCTTAGGTGGAGAAGTAAGTAGCACAACAGACACTGGAGGGTAGGATGGGGCACAGGAGAGAAGTGAGTCACAGTGGGCTGGACGGGTCTCTCTGCCAGTCTGGCTTTATTCAGTGCTTCTGGAAGAAAGGAGTCTTGCTCACTTTATTTTTTTTTTAAGATTTATTTATTTATTTATACATATAAGATTAGGGGTGAGAGGATTCACCAGAGACAGAGTGGGGAGCAGAATAGTTGGATCTACTGAAATACACTGCTGAGGGGAGCAGTGGGTGAGACAGGAGCAGTCTGCTGTGCCATGTGGATCAGTTCCCTGCCTGGGGATGGAATTTGTGCTGTATTGACTACCAATAGCTTCAAAGTGCTAAGATTTAACCCTTTGTGTCAACAGGGAGGTCCCCTTCTTTCTCACTTGATACCTTAATAGATTTTTCTTTCCACACTTGCATGTCTCTCTTCACTGCACACCTAAGAAGTTAACTCTATTATCTCTTCTGAAGTATGTGTTGAGGCTTCAGACAGAAGTTTAGGCAACTCCAGTTCTCTCCCTGGCTTTTTGATGATTGATTGAACTTGTCTTCAGACTACAACCTTGGTTTCTACATTCTCTTCATTGTTGAAGGTTATGGGGTCATTGCAAAGAAGAGTGTGACAGATGCATCTGGCTGTTCTCTGTAGAACCCTGACTAGTGAAGCCCCACCCTCCCACAGAGACTGGGAGGCCAGGGTACTAGCTCCTCCAAAGATTACAGTTTGAAGGGATGGTCCATAGCTTCTTGAGAAAGACAATCATTATTTATAAAACTAGCCATTCTGGAGAAGACTTGAAATCTCAAAAAGTCTTAGAAAGGGGGCCCTTCCCTGGTGGCACAATGGGAAAAAGTGTAGCACTGCAAAGCAGTCCACAGCCACTGCAGCATGAGTTCAATTCCTGGCCAGGGAGCGGACCCACATGGCATGGCAGACCTCTCCTGACCCACTTGCTTCTCCCCTCAGCAATGTATATCAGTAAATCTGCTTATTCTACTCCCTTGCTCGCTGGTGAATTCTCTCACTCCCCACACCTCTGACCTGTATCCCAGTTCTTGTATGCATAAATAAATCTTTTTTTAAAAAAAGTCGGAGAAAGGACTTACAATGAAAACCTTTCTAAGTAAATGTTTTAAGAAAAGGGAGGTTAGAGAAAGTAGTCAAACTGTGGGGATCTCTAAGCTCTTTGTCATGTGCCAATCTCTCTTGTAACTACTGAGATTCAGAAATTTATCTGGGCATCAATAACAGGACCTATCACTTTAATACATTAAAAAATACATTTAAATAATTTGTTACAAATTCCCAGCATGAGAAGATTCGGCATCTTATCAACCCCTACTTGTAAGCCTGGTCTTCTTTGTGAAACTGATGTACATGGCTATTTATGAAGCTTTTCCTGAGTTTCAAAATTCCAGTGTATAGTTTTACAAAAACAAACAAAAAAATGTACTAGCAAATTAAATGAGGTGTGTGGGCTTCTAGTAGGATCTTACGAAGTAGAGAATTTGAAAGCTGACATAGTGTCTACTATGAGATGACCTCAAAAATGTTATTTGAAGTAAATGTTGGACTCATTCCTATACCAGGGTCCCAATTGCAAGAAGCCTGTAATCCCTGAGTTCTTCTTAGTATCTTCAGATGAGGAGGTGCTATTCCTTCCACACCCTCGCATTTCTAGGCGTTGCCATCCAGGAATTCCACATGTCACTGGGGAGTACTCAAGGACGATTGGTTATCCTTGGGAACTAGGGGACAGAGGGGTGGATGGTATGGGGGGGAGGAGTGAAGAAGAGTCAGCAGAAGTCTTGAAGGCGAAGGCTTGAGGAGTCGAGCAGAAAAGAGCGCAGGAGCGTGCACCAGCCCCCATCAAACATGCAGGGCGGTAACTGCTATGTCTGATATGTTGGGGGGAGGTGGGAAAGCTGAATCCTTCCATTCTAGCCCCTGGGACCAATGCTACTGAAATCACAGAGGGAGAACCCTCTTGCAATTTGGGTTTAGATAGTGATTGAAAGCAAAGCATCTCGGGAGTCTGTTTGGAACTATGTCTTTGCATTCTGATTATCTGCTGGCTCTGTGACCTTGGACACTTTACTCAACCTTTCATTGATGAAAGCCTTCATCTGTGGAGATTACGTGGGATGTATGTAAAGCTCTGAGCACAGTGGCAGGTACAGTTGTTGGGCCAAAAACAAATTACTAAAAGTGGGGAAGGAGTAAGGAAACCCCGCTTTCCTTCCTCACATTCCTGAAGGACTTGCTGCCAAGATTTATGCTGTGCCAGCTGCCAGTCTCTGGGCTAATAATAAAGTTTATTAGCAAATTCTTGTGAGGAGTAGGGGAGGGAGGGTTTTGACCCAGCAGTTGACAGTGTTATGAGAAAGCAGGGAGTGTGGTCCTGCTGCAGCCCACCAGCGGGCTCAGCGTTTGTCTTGCACCTCTGATAATTCATTTTCTGTGATCCAGAAATTGCCTAAATGTTTTAATTATGTTCCTTTCATTGTATTTTAATGAGCTAATGAATTCTTTCATCCACTCTTTATCCTACAATGGGCCAATAATTATAACACCCAGAAAATCTTTTTAAATTGCCAGGAATCAAAATTCAATGCAGCTCTTTCTTGGAGAGTAAAATAAAAGTGCTAATTTTGTTAGCTAACAAGCTTCTTTGAATATTTGGAACGCCCATTGTGCATTGAGCCTCACGCAGGGTGGGAGGAACATGAGCTAGAAAAGAACCAAAGGTCCAAAGAACTACCAGAGCCTTAGTTCTACTCTGGAATGAAAAGAATTCATCTCATCCCATCCCATCTCATCTCATGTATTCATTCATTTACTCACTCAGTAGCCATTGGAGGAGCACAAGGTACTTGTCTGCTACTGGAACATGAAACTTGTGAAAGAATTAGAAAGAAGAACTTGAGGTGAATGGATCCAGATCACAGAGACTTTATATAGAATTAGGTGAAGGGGAGCCATTAATAGCTTTCAAAAAGGAATGCTCGGATTTACATGTTATATGAGTGACTTTGGTTGAAATGAGGAAAATGGGCTAGAGAGCCTTGCTGAGATCATTATGACTTTGCAAGAGATGAAGACAGTGGAAGTAGGGTTTTGAACAGACCCTTGGCAGTTATGAGAAGGCAGGAAGGGTGGTGTTCCTCCCCCTTTCCAAGAGACTTTATTTTCAATGGAGATCTTTGTGTTTCTGGGGGATTCCATCACTAACTCCTTGGGAGCAGGGCATGTGTCTCAGTCATATTGAGTTGAGGAGAGTGGATTCAGCAAAAAGAATGTAGTTATAGCAAATCTCAACTTTTCTGGGAATTCCATGGCCAGTTACTTTTGGCTCTGGGAGTAGTGCCTAGATTTGAGTCCAGGCTAGAAATTTGAAAGGCAAAAGAACATTATCTTCTAATTTGGGTTATGGCAGGCAGATGGTGGGGCAGGTGCAAAGTTCAAAACAGCCCCTAGGGAGAGTTTTGGAACCACCCACTCAGTTAAGAGTACAAATGACCCACCAAGAACATTTTCTTTGACCTTCTCCACTCTTCACTCTTTATCTTTCCTAAATTGGTTATTCCTTGCAGCCCAGTGCACTCACTCCCATGAAAAGATAGCACGAGTTGTGGCTGTGTAATGTTTTTAAAGCATGCTTGAACAATTTCCCCATGTATCTGGATATCTCAAAGTACAAATTAGACACTTCCCCTCCAACCTTCTTTGCTGCATGAACAGAGGCATAGAATTTTAACTCTTCCTACTAATAGTACCCACTTGAGATGTCATTTCAGAAAAGGTAGAATTGAAGAAGGAAGCATAATGAAAACACTGGTAAAGGTAACCAAAGCCCCTCTTAAAAGTATTTATGATGCTCTATCCTAAGAGTTATAAAATGTTCACATATTTAATCCAATAATATCATTACTCAAAATTAGAGATAATTACCAGAAGTCAAAAGTTATACTTCTGAGGGTCCTCCCTGGTGGTGCAGTGGGTTAGGATGCAGTACTGTAAGGTAGGCACAGCTGCTTCAGTGCAAGTTCGATACCCTGCCCCGGAGGTGACCCGCATGGCACTGCAGACCTCTACTGTCCAGCTATTGCTCTCCTCAGCAGTTGATCCTCTCCCCACTGTCTCTGGTGAATCCTCTCACCACCCCTGCACCTCTGGCCTGTAACCCAGTTCTATGTGCATAAATATATATAAATCCTTTTTTAAAAAGTTATACTTCTGAAAATAACCAGAATTTTTTATATAAGAAAAACTAGGAAATGAGTTAAAGGTCCATCCTCAGAAGAATTGGTCAAATAAACCATGAACATAGGCATAATGGAACAATATTCAATCTGTAGCTTTCACGTTAGTGTTTGTTACATAATAGGCATTTATTATGGAATGCTATTAAATGAAAATTTTGGAGATGTGCACTTTTATGGTTTACTGTAATCAGACACAAAGCAAAATGTTGTACTTATGATTATAGCTATGACAAGTAAGACTCTATGGGTACTTGGGTTCTAATTGAACTCAAAACTCACAAATGAAAACACTTGAAGTAGAACAGAGAGTAGGTGATTTTATTCCTTAATATTGTTACTATACTGGTTATTGTACCATGATAAATTAATATTAATAATGCCAAATATATATATATATATATATATATATATATTCATAAAGTCAGATAAGTCTCATGCAGTTCCTGCTTTGCTCTGGGCCTCCACTGTCCTCAGACAATCCCTCCATCTTACATGGTCCTAGCAACAGAATTGCAAAGGAGAGTCTATTGATTAGTCCACCTGCCAGAGAAATTATGGCTCATGTCTGGGGTTGTTGACTGCTTCTGTGACATTGCCATCTATCAGAACACTCTGGAGACTCCCACTTTCATATATCTTCCGAGTAAAAAGAGAACAATGGAAAGGGGGAAATCTGACCCAGGGTCTCTTCTGTTTGCTGATTTGACAGCATTAATTGGTTATCTGAGAGGTGACAAGATCTGGTAAAAAATGCACCTGTGTCAGCTAGTTTTGTTCACATATTTGCAAAAGCAAATCTTACTCGAGCAGCTTAACTATTTTTAGACATTTTTATTTTTCTTACTTAACAAGAAGTCTGAAAGGAGAGGGTCCTGATGGCATGGTGGGTTCACTGAGAAGACCAGCAAATTCAGTGTTTTCCAGCCTCCATTCTCTTTGAAGCTTGTATGTTTCCTACCCCAGGAAGACTGTAGCCCGCCCATGATTTTTGGGTACAAAAGTCACCTGCAGACTCTTGCTTACCGTTTCTTGGCCAGCGCTGTGTGACAGAATCACTTTGAGTTCCAAGGAATGCTGGGAACTTATCCTTTACTCTCTTTACTCTCAGCTTGTCTTTCTCTTACCTGAAAAGGGAAATCCAGCACACTTTCTCATATAGCTGTTGAGAGGATCCAATGAATGATTGTGGGGTAATCATTGGATGTGGGGTAAGCTAAGGATAAACCCCTTATCCTTATCGTGACTGATTGTGGGGAGCACCAGAGCCAAAAAGTAAAGTCACATCCCAATAAACATGCAACAAAAATAACTGCAAGACTGTCCAAAATAATACAGGGTATATATTTTTATTTTCAAAAATTAGTTTTTTTTTAATGATACATATGCCTAAGTTGAGAGGTAAATATGTATAAGACACCTGACTCCTGAATTCAGGAGTCTCCTATTGTGCACACCTCCTTACTTTCCAGGATGTTACTTCTCATAAGCAACCACTATTAAGTTTCAGGGGAGTATATGAACTAGAATTTACCTCTATGCTTTTAAGTAGCATGTTTTGATAGATACTGATTCAGATCAGTATCAGATACCTATTGATATTGACTGAAGCGCCAATATTAATGTCTACTGAAAACCAACTATGGAAAGAGAGGATTTGCTGATCTTCCTCCCTCTGCATACACACCTCCCCACCCTATGGAGGTGTATCAACGTTTGATGAAATCATTATTCATTTGATACTTATTTTATTATTCAGACCTGAGTTATGTAGTTTCTAAGATGATTAAAACTTGTTTTGGCTGAAGTAAACAAATGCTTCATTTGATACATTTTCTTGCTAATTTTTTTTTAAGATTATATATGTGCACAGAACTGGGGTACAGGCAAAAGGTGCAGGGGAAGTGAGATAATTCATCAGACACAGAGTGGGGAGAAGAACAGGCAGATAGACTGCTGAGGAGAGCAGAGGGTGAGACAGGAGAAGTCTGCTGAGCCATTGGGTCCGTTCTGGGGCAGGGATTGAACTCTCACTGAAGTGGCTGCAGCTCATTTGCAGTTCTGCGCTCTAACCTGTTGTGTCAGGGATCTAACCTTTTGCTGGGTTTTTAATGTAAATGTCAATAATCCAGGCCAAATGCTACACTTAGCAGTACAAATACCATTTCCGTACGTTAAAACTCTTCAGTGTTCGCTTTTTGCTTTCCTTCCCTCCCTTTGTCTCATAAGATCAAACCTGAGATGGGCTGTGTCCCAGAATGTGTCTGTCTTTTATACATTCTCATTCCTCCTTGCTTCATCCTTTTTTTTTTTTTTTCAGCAACAAATTATATTGAAGTGCTCTGAATGCTTCCCAGTATATTATTTTCCCTACGGCTGCAACTTTTTTTTTTTTTTAACTAAATTGGTGGCTTACTACAGCAGAAATTTATTCTTTTATAATTCAGAAGGCCAGATCTCTGATGAAGCACAATTCATCAGGCTACACTAAGGTGTCACTGGACCTGGTTCCTATTTGGAAGTTTTGAATTAGCCTCTGTTTCCTTGACTTTCTTCGCTTCTGGAGGCCACTTGCACACCCTGGTCTTTGACCTCTGCCTTGTACCTCTCCAGTCTTTTGCTTCTCTCATTGCATCTTCTGCTACTGACTCTGTCTTTTCAGAGGGACTCTTGTGATTACATATTTTTCCTCCCAGGAAATTCACAATCATCTCCCAACCTTTAAACCCTAAATTTAATCATATATGTAAAGATTATTTTTTGCCATTTATGGTATATTCATTGGGTCTGGGTGTAAGAGAATCTTTGGGGAGCCTTTAGCTAGCTACCCCATGCAGCATGGAAAGTAAACTCTGCAAGAACTTGTGTTGTCTCCTTGCTCATCACTGAAGCCCTGGTGTTAGGCCTACACTTTCTGCTTCTAAATTTTGTTGTACTTATGTATGTAAAGATGATGTGACAAAGCTTGCTTCAAGGACCTAGAAATGTCTAAAATGTTCTATCAAATGATGATCTATTAGCACCAGTCCTCTCGGATGGGTTGAATTGGGGACACTAGAAGGCTTTTGTATGAAAATCGGCAAGGCAGTCCTGAGCTGATCACTGAGAAGCAGACGGAAGGAGCATTGGGCACTCCCCTCCTCACCCCTGTAAGAGCTTCTCAAATCCCTGTCTACTACACAGCTGGGGGTGAACACTGCCTGTGGGGTCACACCTTTCTCAGAAATAATAGCAATCTCTGGCTCCCCCAAAGAGAAGATAGAAGAATCAAAATATACCTCCACAATTTGATTTTAAATTTCTGTTTTAAAAATAAAATATTTTTCCTAGTTATATAATTACCATGTGCTTATTATAAAGTTAGAATATAGTTTATCTCCAAACTCCCCTACTAATTTGGTTTATATTCTGGTGAATATTCTCATATGTGTGTATGTGTGTACAAGGATACATATCCATATATAATTTCCTTAAGAATGAAATCTAATGAGTTTTAAGTCTATTTTCTTAACTTATGATCTTACAGGTCTTAATAGTTTTTTTTTTTTAAGATTTATTTATTTGTACATACAGAACTGGGGTACCGGCCAGAGGCTCAGGGGTGGTGAGAGGTTTCACCAGAGACAGAGTGGGGAGCAGAACAGGAAGATCGATGAAGTACACTGCTGAGGGGAGCAGCGGCGGGTCAGGAGAGGTCTGCCATGCCATGTGGTCACCTCCAGGGCAGGCGGGAATCGAACTCATGTAGGAGTGGCTTTAGCTTCTCAGTGCTGTGCTTTAACCCACTGTGCCACCAGGGAGGTCCAGGTCTTAATAATTTTAACTTAAGTCTATTATTTATTTATTCTTTTTTGTATCCAATTTTTTTGTCATAGAGAAATATTTACAACCCATGTGTAAAATCTTAATGTCTTTGTCATTGCAGTTTCTGTCTCTGATGTTTTTCTTAAAAAGGTCTTCCTCACTCAGTCTAAGTCTATACATGTATACTATATTTTCTTCTAAGAAATATATGGGTTTGTATTATTTATTAATTTTTAAATTTACACAGAATTCATTCTCATGTGACATCCAAGATGGTGAATTGGTTTTATTTCCTTCTAATAACTAGTTTTTTTCTTTTATCTTAATGCATACATTCTTCCACACTAGTTTAGAGTGAGAATCTGAAGAATGAATAGATTAAGTAGGTGAAGGAGGGACTGGAATGATAAAGCTTTGAAGTAGAGGGAAGTGTATGCTCCAAAGCCTTGGCATGATAGGATTCCTTGTGGTGTCAAAACTTGGTAAAAAGACTAGTATGATTGGACCTCAGAGGACAAGGATAGCAGAGTACTAGATGAAGCTGTAAAAAGTGGTATTTTGGATCCCTTTAGAGTCCTTTTGGGTCACTTAGGTCCCTTTTAGCGTTTGTCTCAGAGCAAAGGCAATATTTTAAGTGATAATGTGACCATTTTTACAAGTTGAGTGAAACAAATGTTTTTAGTTTAAAGTTGTATTAGGAGTGGATTAGTTGTAGTTGGATAAGTATGTAACTATTTTAGTAACATACATAATAGTTGATAGTGATTCAGATTCAGGTATGGACAAGTAGGGTAAGAGAAGTCCTAGAGTATAATATTGTAAGATATTTCAGAGGAAAATAAGTAAAATCTGGTTGAAGGAGAATATCAGTCAGAGTTTGGTTGGAAGCAATTAAGTTATTCCAAGTTATTATGAGCAAGACGGATTTCACAGAGGTGGTTGGGTCCTTATCAAAACGTTGGAGGGATAGTCAAAGTGAGGGAGGTCCATTAGGGTCACGTGTCACGAGATCTTTCAGGGAGTTGGCAAGATCATGACTGCACAATCACAAGTCTTTTGTGTCTTTGGTGGGGCAGGAAGGTAAGAAACATATGTCAATTATTGAGAAAATGGCTACCTGATGAGGATGAAGAAAAAAAAGTTAGTCTTTTGATTTTCTTCCACATTCTAAATATCATGCTAATGCCTCTTATTGTGACAATTTCAATATCCAATGGCAGGTAGTTTAGAGATATAGTTTCCAGATTTCTATTATTTGTCCTCCAGGGGAAAGATATATAATAGAATAAAATGGGAATAAGTAACCTGCGAACAAGTTGTCACAGGACCAAAAAAGAGAAGGTGTATTGGCAATGTATATATTTCTGGTACAGGTTACTGAATGGGTGGTAGTGTCATTAGATCATATGCGGAGCAGTGGAAGATGATCACAGGTGAGGGAACTACTAGTCATAGTAGTATTTTTTTTAAAAGGGTTTATTTATTTATGCTCATAGAACTGGGGTGCAGGCCAGAGGTGTGGTGGGTGAGAGGATTCACCAGAGACAGAGTGGGGAACAGAACAGGCAGATCTACTGAAATACACTGCTGAGGGGAGCAGCGGGCAGGTCAGGAGAGTTCTGCTACACCATTTGGGTCAGTTCCCTGGTGGGGGATGGAACTCATACTGCAGTGACTTCAGAGAGGTTCATAATATGATGCTTTAGTCAGTTGCACCAGCAGGGAGAGCCCCATAAGTATTATTTTTATAAATAGTAAACATTTATATGATACCAGCACATTCCAGGCACTGTTCTAAATGTTTTGTGTATATCATCTCATTTACTCTTCACACAATTTTATGAAGTCGGTATTAAGCTCACTTACAGAGGAGAAAACTGGCAGTTAATACAAGTTTAATTGGTGTGCCCAAGGACATAAACCTGATAGTAAGTAGTAGAGTTGGGATTTCAGCTCAGGCAACCTGGTTCTAGAGTCTGTTATTTAAACTTGAGAACATTATGAATTTGGCTTCAGACAAGTTTATTTAGAGATTTCTTTGAAAAGAAATGTCAAGTAGCCAGTTATAAAGAAATGTCAAGTAGCTGTGTGGTTTGAAGGCTTAGAGATGAGCCCCGGGTGGATATTTTAAGACCTACAATTTTGTGAATTAGTAGGTATGACTGAGATTGCGTAAGAAATACAGATTTAAAAAAAAAATTAGATTTATTTTATTTATGCATCCAAGAGTTTGGATATAGGCCAGAGGTGCAAGTGGCGAGAGGATTTGCCAGAGATAGAGCAGGGAGCAGGACAAGCAGATTGACTGAAATACAGTGCTAAGGGGAGCAGTAGCAGATGAAACAGGAGAGGTCTGCTTCATCATGTGGGTCAGCTCCCTCTCTGGAGATCGAACTCAGACTGCTGTGGTTGATGATAGCTTGAGAGTACTGAAACTTAAAAGCCTTGTACTACCAAGAAGGCCTAGAAATATAAATTTAAAAGAGAGGAATGTTTGAATCTCATCTTGGAGAAGTGCAAATACTTGATAGTCCTATAGAAAAGATTAAATTTTTCAAGTACGTGAAGAAGGAAAATTAGGGATGTAGAATAAAATTAGGAGGCTATAGTATTCTAGGATCCAATACAAGAGAATTTCTTGAAACAGGAGATTGTCAAGAATGTCAGAAAGAGTTCATTTTTGACTTTATTCAGAGTTGAATTGGTTGAATGTCCGAGATCGAAGATAATTATTATGAGGGGTGATTAAATGGACTATTCTTTTGAGAAGTTTGACTATGATAAAAAGAAGATTCAGTTCTGAGTTTAGAAGAATTTTGTTCGAGAGATTTTTGTCATTATCTTAATTATTTGGTTATGTTTAAGAGAGAGAAAAATTAACCCTCCCTCTTAAAGATGTTATAATCTTTTGGCCCTCCCTGGTGGCGCAGCGGGTTAAAGCACTGCACTGAGAAGCTTAGGCCACTTCTGCATGAGTTCGATCCCCGCCTGCCCTGGAGGAGATCCACATGGCGTGGCATACCTCTCCTGCCCGCCCGCTACTCCCCTCAGCAGTGTACTTTGTCGATCTGCCTGTTCTGCTCCCCGCTCTGTCTCTGGTGAAGCCTCTCACCCTCTGCATCTCTGGCCTGTTCCCCAGTTCTGTATGAATAAATAAATAAATCTTTAAAAAAAAAAGATGTTATAATCTTTCAATGAAATTCTTGCAAATGGTTGGAAGAAGGAAATGTAATACCAATGAAAGATTGGTCATAGGAAGTAGACTATTTCTGATATAATACTAGGAAAAAGAAGGCAAGATTGATGCGCTGGGCTGACAGCATAAAGTTGATGAGTTTCTGTTTAATGGTTTTAGTTTTCTTTGTGAAATGAGAGCTGGACCTTCTGAGCATGCAAGCAGGAAAAATAAGATGGGGTGAACATCAGAGAGTAATGATTTGAAATTTTAATATGGGTTGGAGGTAGTTCTGAGAAAAATGATAGTATTAAATACCATTGTGCAGATATATTAAATCTGTAGTATTTTCAATCTGATCTATTGTGTGACATTTTTCTACTAGTCAGATATAGACATTAAATAAACTGATAACTTAAAGTTTTTGTACAAACAGCAGAGCATAGAGAGGAAAGGGATGTCAGGGTATTGATAAGAGTTTAATCACCATGTAGACCTTTGACTTTAAGTTGGATAAAAAAATGGAGAAAGGAAGTGGATAATAAATTGGAAAACTTTATACAGGTCAATGAACTGAAAGTCACATGGAGGTCAGAGAATGGTCAAAGTGGGAATTATTATTAACGCAAAAGAAAAGTGGACAATCATATGTGTGGTTTGTGATTGAATAGTAGAATGTGCATTTTTTTTAAAGATTTATTTGTTTTCGCATACAGAACTGGGGTACAGGCCAGAGGCTCAGGGGCGGTGAGAGGCTCACCAGAGACAGAGTGGGAAGCAGAACAGGCAGATCGAGGAAGTACACTGCTGAGGGGAGCAGCGGGCGGGTCAGGAGAGGTCTGCCACGCCATGTGGTCACCTCCGGGGTAGGCAGGAATCGAACTCATGCAGAAGCAGCTTTAGATTCTCAGTGCTGTGCTTTAACCCGCTGCGCCACCAGGGAGGGCCAGAATGTGCATTTTTGATTGTATCACTTTTATTGAGATTCATTGACTTACAATGTTGTAGACAATTTATGGGTGTGGAGTAACACTTCTTCAGATGTCTATGACCATACCATGCCCACCACCAGAGTACCAGGAATCCTCCCCCAGGGTCCATAGCCCACTGGGCTCCTGGGTATGTTTCTTTCCACCCCCACCCTCCCCTTTGCTAGCCACAATTCAGTCAGATTTCTAGGGTTTGTTTTGATTTAGTTTTTTTCTTTTTCTTTGTTTTGTCTCCTTATATTCCACATGTGTGCAATTTATCCTTCTCAATTTACTTGCATTAGTACAATCCTCCAGTTCATCTGTGTTATCACAAATGGCAAGATTTCATATTTTGTAATATAATAAACTCTCAGTGTCTGAAGTTGGAGAAAAATCACTGGAGATGAGGCCATCAAGGAATGAGAGCATTGGATGGATATTCACGTGAATATCCCATCAATTCAATCAAGTAATTGATCTAAGAAGGAAGGCAATGACTCAGATACATTTCCATATACATATTACATTCTGGTATGTTTAATATACTTTATCACAGTAATAGGAGGGAGCTAGTCAGAGTGAAATTTATATCACTAAACAATATAAAGAAGCAACTCTTTTGCTTGTGTTGTGCCATTCTCATTTTGCTCAGGGTCTGACTTGCTACTACAAGAAAGAATATGTAGCTACCAGCCTGACCCAGAAGTTGTGGTGTTGATGAAGTGGATTTTGGAATAAGATGAAACTGATTTGAATGCTGGTGATGTAGGGTAATTTAACTCACCCCTTTGTGCCTTAATTTTACATCACTGAAGTGAGATTCTTAATGCCAATTTCAGGAAGGTGCTGTAAGAATGAAAAGTGTGACAAATGTATCACAATGCTTGGAATATGCTTAATAGATTTAAGTTTTTGGTCCTACCTAAAGAAATACCAATTTTGAGGGGAAAACCTACCAGCTGCCCTTTTGTGTTTTGGTAGAAAAACAGTTTTCTAAATTATATTTTGTGGGAAAAGATAAGCAAATTAATAGCTTGCCAAAGGTAGTAAGATGCCTCAATTTCTAAATTTCTTTATAATATGGAAATTTAATTCCATTCTGTGGTGATTACAATTCAGTCTCTGGAGATAATTGCACCTAATTGTGACCTTGTTATGAATAACTTTGTAGAAAGAAATTCAGCTAAACAATAAGGTTGATTACCTGAGGTTTAGAACATTGAGAGAAATGACAAAAATAGGCTGGAGTCCTTGGCTGAATATTGATTAGAGAATGAAAGCCAGGGTTTCTTTGAGATTCAAGAAATGTACATTTCTTCCAGCTCAAGTGAGGCAAGTAGTGACAATAATAACCACTTAGGGGTAGAAAATATTTTTTTTTTGTAGTTAATAGTGTCAAGTGCAATTTATTGAGTATCTAATGTATGCCAGGAACTTTTCAAGTACTGATCAACCTTTACAGACACTCTCTGTGTGAGACACTGACTCCTATTTTCCAGCTGAGCAAACTAAGAAGGAGAGAGTCCACAGGGGCTTGTCATTTGGTAAACAGTAGAACCAGAATTCATACTCATGTCTACATTAAAATTCAAGTTTACCTAGTTTATCATCAACTGAAGCTCTAGAGAACACAGGTATTATATTTCTGCATTTTCTAAAAGAAGAGTGGTAACAAAGTTTCTTAGAGGACTATTATTCAGGGTTTTCCAGAGAAACAGAACCAGTGGAAGAGATATAGATAAAGAGATGATTTATTAAATCATCTAGAATTAAGGAATTGACACACATTTCTAGAAACTGCAAGCTTGCCATCCACAGAGTGGGCTGGCAGGCTGCAGACCTAGGAAAGCTGATGGTGTAGAGCTAGTGTAAAGGGAATCTCATGGAGAATTCCCTCTTACTCAAGGAGGCGGGTCATTTTATTCTACTGAGAATTTTAGCTGATTGCTAAATATGGAGGGCAATATGGAGGGCAATTGACTGAAGTTCACCAATGTGTTCATCGCATTCAAACACACCCTTCCACGTTGATACAAAAAAAAAAAAATAGCTATCACACAGACTTTGTCATCTGCTTTTTAAGACTCAGTTCTCCTGGTTGTGGAATTTGATAAACATTAATGTAATTTCCCACTTTCAAAATTTGCAGATTCAACTGTAGAAGGCTCATAGCAAATAGGGTTAGATAGTACTATGGAACTTTAAGGATAACCTATGACTAATAGGTTCATAGAAAATAGAATTCTAGTTGCAAAAAATTCAGTACTGCTGTAGGGTAGCAACAGCCTCTTCAGACTCACCCTGGCAATCATCATCTTCATCATTAGCAATAATAGTAATGATGATGATGGTCTTACCACTTACTCTCAGCTTCTGATGGCAGTTGGCATTGGTTCTGAGGAGTGCTTATGTATTATCTCATTTAATGTCTTGGTGTTGCTTAGGAATTATTCTTATATAGTACATGTAACTGGTTGCTACCATAGGGAACAGCACAACCTCTGAAACCTAGCTGTCCCCCACAACTGGGGTGGGAGGTGGTGGCATTTGTCTAACAGCTGAGTGAGTATGCTGGTGTGCAGAAAAGCTTGTTCTTTCCATCTTCCAGGCACCACTCATCCTTGCCTCATGACTATCTTCCTCCATGTCCAAAGCCAACAACTGGGTTGAGTTTTCTTCATCACATCATTCAGCTTTATTTTCTGTAAATACAACTTCTTCTACCCTCCTCCTACATTTCAATAACCCTTAAGATTACATAGGGCCTGCCTGGATTATCCACGGTGATCTCCTGATTTCAGTTTAACTTATTCACATCACGGAGTTATTTTTGCCATCATACATTCACAGGTTCTGAGGATTAGGATTTGGATCCCCCTGAGGCAACATTATTGCCTCAACATCCCCTTTAAAGCATTTCCTGACCCAAGATGGTGTTAGGAAATTTTCTTGTGATTGCCCACAATTGCATCCTGATTTCCAAATTTCTCACCTGGATAAAATGAGATGCTCCTTAAAGGCAAATTTGTGTCAGTGCATTCCCAGAGTCCACTCAGAATAGTTGTCATCCAGTATGAATATATTATGAGCCACATATGTTATCAAATGTTCTTGAGGCCACATTTTCAGAAACTGAAAAATGCACTTAATGTTATGTTTTATTTCAGTCAACATATTTAAAATTTTGTCATTTCAACTTGCAATTATCAAGTGAGAAAAATGCAGTAGAATAAAATAAAATAATAACCTTTATTTGAGGGGACCTTAGATTTGAAAACCAGGGAGCACAAACAAAGCTACCAGACCAAATTCTGCCACTCGCACCTCAGTGTCATTATTCAGGAGGATTTTAGAAAAAAAAAAAGGGATAGAAAAGCAAAAAGTTTATCAAAAACCAGGTTTGACTAAAGATTATATTCCTTAGAGTTCATTGGTACAGTCATGCTGGCTCATCAGGAAGAAGGAAAAAGAAAAAATATCTTTGCACCATTCTCAGACAAGACTATCCCTAGCTAGAATCTAGTTCTTCACCGTCAGGAAAACATTTACAAATTAAAAGTTCAGTAAATGGATTTACAGACACAAGATGGAGTCAGTTTAGTCTACCTCAAACATCTCTTTTCACACAACTTATATAAGAATATGAATGAGCTAGTTTTATTGATGTCTTTAGACTATGTCTTCAGAACCTAGAAATCATCTTTGCACATGAAACATATCGCCCTTAGGGCCGGCCACTATCCAAAGTCTCAGTGGCTACATGCAGCTGGGGGCCACCATATGGGGTGGCACAGCCGTAGACACCCCCACAGTCATTTTTCTAACCGCGGGGTGAGTGTGCTGGTGTGCAGCCAGTCTGGTGTCAACTCTGCAAAGGGAGAGCTGGCATCAGGCTGCTCACGTGCCTGTGGCTCCAATTTCATTTAATTTTGGCTCGAAATATGAAACAAGATAAAACACCACCTGAACAAATCTATTTCACTTTCTGTTTTGGCAATGCACACCCTTGAATTAGACACTGTTTCCTATGAGGAGGGAGCATCCTCTGGCATAAACATTTACTCCAAGCCCTTTTCCTGGACTCAGTGAGTGGGAGGTAATTAGTTCATGAGACAAAAATGTATTTTCACATTTCTGAAAGCTGGCTTTTGTTCTCATATCCTGTTCCTTCAAGATACTATCCTAAGCTGCAGCTTGAATGCCAGCCTGCTAACACTGGCTTCTCAAAACCCTTTGAAGTTGCAGAACAGTCTGAATCCAAGGCATTTTCCCAGTCTTGTGACAGAGAAATACACATCCCTCTGTATTACAGGGGAGTCTGACAAACAGGCATGTCTGTGGAGTCCTAGAGTCTTGACGCTATCAGGATTGCTCTCAGATTCTTTTATTTTTTGATCTTCTGGTTCAATCTTTCAGAAAGCCACAGTAATGCACGTGGTTCTGAACAAACATCACAGGCGCATTCTCCAGTTGTGCTTACTTGTAGAGCACTGTGACCTACAGAGCATTAATCTCTCATCAGAAGCCAATTTTGCTCCTCCTGCCAACAGAGGGACTAAGGGCAGAGACCATCACAGAGCCATAGCATGGTGGGAGGAGGGAAGAGGGGCCTTCTCCTTGCTGTGTAACCACAGCAAGACAAAGCACCAGTTCCATATCAGATTGCTAAATTATATTGAATGCATGAATGAGAAATGAACCCATGAATCTCCTCTGTTGCAGATTAACAGAAGGAGCGAGAGGAAACGACACCTGTCTCTAAGAGTCATGCTCCCTGGAGAACACAGAGACAGCAAATTTTCATGACAAAACACATTTTCAGTAGAGTCCAGTGTAAAAGACAGAAATGAACACGTGTCCCAAAAAGCTGGATTGCAGGCTTTAAGACAGTCCACAAGTAAAACAATTCTAAGGTAAACTAGATGCTGCCTAAGGCTCTGGGATCACTTTGTGTTCTCTTGGGTAGGATGCCTGGTTATCTGGTTGGAACCACCCAAAGGCAGCAAAAACCTTAGAGATGGAGTGAATATGGAAACAAGTCTAAGATGATTGAGGTTATGTCTATGTTGTGCTCTGTAGTTGACATCTTTGAAATAGCTTCAATATTTTGCAGCTTACTTTATTTTTCTCTAGCTCACCTGCACATTTCCATTTATCCAAGAGTCTTTTAAACCTAATGCAATTACAAACTAGGGAAGAATCCAATCAGTAGGGAACATACATGGACATGGAAAGACAGGAGTAGCAAGAGTGTCTTAAACCTCTTCATTCTACCTTTGCCTGGCACAACTTAGAACGTTCTTAGAGGTCTGAGAAAAACATCCTCTTGAAAATGATATAAGACTTGCTAGTCATATCAATGGGTCCTCTAAGAATTGTGGGTGATTATCTTTTCAGTCCTAGGGGAAGTGGTTGATCCTAAAGTATCACCTTGATAGGGAGCCAGCATAGGCAACTGAAGACCCCAACCCACATCTTTGCACCCCACCTTTGTAGCTTCAGGGTCACCTGCTCCATTCCTCCAAGGTTGACACATCAGAGAAGACATTTCAGAAAGTGTTTGCGAATGTGCTCAGACTTTATTTTCACTAGCTTATTTTCTCATAAGTACCTTGACAGAGAAGAATGCCAGATTACTTTTCATTTTCAATGTTTTTTGAGCCTCTGTCTAATCTCTGAACAGAAGTATAACCTTCAGTCCCCTCTTCTCTTCTGCCTGTTTAGCAAGAGTAGTGCATCATTGTGCAAAATTAATTTGCACAAACAGTCTCAAATGCATCTTTAAATCATAACTTTCCAGATTGGCTAGTTAAAAAGATACTAACTTGGACACATGCATGATAACATGGAAAAAAAAATGTTGGCCAATATGTTAAGACCAGATGATGAAGAGTAAAGAATAAAGTCATGGTTAGGGGTTGAATGAGATAGGAACATAAATTTTGCAGTGTCAATCAACAGAATTATCTATGTAAGGGACATGGAGAACCATGAGGTGCAAGCCACGTTCAGGGCCTAAATTTCCTAGCAACCTTTGAAAAGAACAAACAGAAATTGACTTCAATTAAGCAAATGAAATGAATAATCAGAAAGCAGATTTTGTGCAGAAAGAGGTCAGAAAATTTGTCCTGGAATCAGTAAAGTTGAATAGGAAAACATAAGAAAAAAAAAAAGATAGAACCAGTGAGCAAGTATTCCTGCCTCTGGTTTTGATTACAAGTGTCCTGCTGAATGTAAGCAGATAAGCCTGCAGCTAGAGACCAAAAAGGGATTACTGGCAAAAAAAAAAAAAAGCCTTTTTTTTTTTGGCTACTGGAAGCTGACACTTGATTTGTCCAATTTAGTTTTTATTGTAATCATAAAATTGCCTGCAGTAACATCTGCCTTAAAAATGGTGAAGTTTTTGTAGGAAATTAAATGTTTGGATTGCTAATTCTGAGGTTAACATTTCAAATATCCTCTATAAAATTAGAAACTTCAATAGCACTGAGATGGCCAAATAGATTTGATTCATCTATTAAATGGTGTTTACCCTGGGCTTATTTCACTGAATGCTTGGCCATGGTATTACGTATCAGTCCAATTGCCAGATCACTATTTTACTTTGAATATATGGCTCGGAATAGAAAACATCCCTCTCTTTTCATGTCCTAAATGAGTAAAAATGGTCAACACTGTAATGAGGTGAACGGGCATGGGGGAAGGGGAAGGCTATGTTTCTTGATCACTTATGGCCAACTTGCCCTCACGGGGACCGGCACCAGCAGCTTCTAAGCAAATCATTTCATATTTGCATTCACTTAGCAGTTGCACTTAATTTAAAAAAATGAACTTCAGATACACAGAATTGAATTACTTGTAATTTGGAGTTTGTGGAATACTATCATATGTACAGGTTTATCTCTTTTTCTTTTGCTAATCATCCCTGGTCCCAAGTTCAATCTCTTATTACTATGATTTTTTACATTTTAAAAGGACAACTGTATTAGGAAAAGCAGCAAGAGTAGGAAAGATACCTGCATAGACACGCGCAGGCAGAGAGCTGCTGCTGTTGTTTGCAAAGGGGAAAGGTTTGTAAGATGAAACACCTGTGTAGCCACAGGTGGGCAGGAGAGCTGCCCCAAATTTTAACTCTTCCCATCATGGTGCCCACCCTTCGCTGCCCACAGATTATCTGGTCGTAACAGACTGCACAAGAGTATATTATATATTTAGCTTAAAATCCTACAGTTGAATGCTGTAAGTGAATATTTTCATTTGTCTCTCTCTCTTTTTCTTTTTACATGTGTTATTTCTTTAAATATCACCAATCATAGGACATAGGCCCAGAGACTTGGGTCCACTTTCTGTCCATGCTCATTAGCCACCAGCCAAAGCTGGCTCATGCTGCCGTCAGGAGTGTGCATGCAATACTGGCCACAGGAGGAGCCATGTGTGAGTGAGGTGTGTGGAGAACTGTGGGTGCCTGTGGACATTTGGGGGTATCTTCAGGTGGGGTGTCCCTGACTCATGAACAGGCTTCTTGATGGAATCTGCTATAGGTCCAGCAGGGTTCACAAATAGAGTCCTGTATGTTGCTTGTCCTGCATTTTGCAGGCCCCCACATCATTGCAGTTCTTGACTCTGTACTCTGGATGGGGCAAGAAGGAATCAGGTGCTTTTAGCAGTATTTTGAACAGTTGGAGGAACTGGATACTCACTTGCTTTTACTTGTCCCCACCAGGCTAAGACAGTCTCACATGGCACTGTGGTGTGATGTTTTGTGGAAGGGTGATATGGATAGTTAAACTGTTCCTCTTACCCTCTTCAGTGAGTCCAAACTCACTTTTGTTTTTGTTTGTTTTAAAGATTTATTTATTTATGCATACAGAACTGGGATAAAGGCCAGAGGTGCTTGGATGGTGAGAGCATCCACCAGAGACAGAGGAGGGAGCAGAACAGGCAGATCAACAAAGTACACTGCTAAGGGGAGCAGCAGGTGGGTCAGAAGAGGTCTGCTGAGCCATGTGGGTCACCTCCTGTGTGGGCATCGAACTCATGTTGAAGTGGCTCTAGCTTCTTAGTGGTGTGCTTTAACCTGCTGTGCCACCAGGGAGGGCCCCCAAACTCACCTTTTTGTTCAAAATATGTTGGAACTTTTCCATTGAAATCCTCCATAAAACTTCCGTTGTTCATGGGTAACTTTCTAAGTCAATGTTTCCCAGTGTCCACAGACTACGACCCAGAGATCCGCACACGTCACAGGGCACTTCAGGGATCTGGGCAATCTGGCCTACTGTCTGATGTATTATGGACAAGACTCCCTGGAGTAGTCAACATCTCTGTGTCATTGTTGTAGAGGATTTAAGTAAGGGCTATCTTTTTGCTGATGATATTTCTGACAATTCTACCAAAAGAGGATATTCTAGAAATACAGACTTTATAAATCAGCCTAAACTGCCAAGTCTCTCTACAAACTCTTGACAAATGTAAGTAGTCTTCCTTTATTCTGTTATTAAAAGAAGATAGAAGATGGGAATCAAAGTATTTCAGTCAGTGAAATATTTTGTCTTTACTCCTTAAAGACAAACATAAAGACTATATCACCTCCCTAAAGACTATAATGTGAAAATGAAAACTAAAAATCCTTTACTATAAATTAAACTTTAAAGTTAAATTGAAATTAATTTTGAAAATCAAAATAGGAAAAATGGGTATTGGAACAAGATTCAACTGAGTTTAAGAAGGAAGCAAAAAAGAAGAAATTATCTCAAAATCAAAGTCTTAAGTTATTGAGTTTCCATTCTATATAGACTGAAATGAAAATAATTAATAAGACCATTGAAGAAACTCAGAGAAGCAATCTATTGGGCACCAAAGAAAATTTTGACAAGTTCCAAAGAAATTTTACTACTTGTTTTTTTTAAACCACAACCTAACAAATCAGAAAGCAACTTTTTTAAAATGACAAAATAATGTTCTCTTTCACAATATACAATTAGAAATTGAGGAACACTGTTCTATATAATTTATGGGTTAAAGAAGAAAGCTTAGTGCAAGTCATGAAATATTTAGCATGCGCTGGAAATGAAAGCTAAAATGAAAATGCAGCAAAGGTTATTTGAAGGAAAACTTTAGATTTAAAAGTATATGCTCAGAAACAAGAAAGATAGGCAATTAATGAACGCAAAGCATTCGACTCAAGAAGGCTGTGAGTAGCAATAAAATGTCCTCAAGGAAAGCAAGAAGGGTGGAAAAGCCTGAGATGAAACTCACAGCAATGTAGCGAGGATTAGGGTTTATGCCACTCATAGAAATGGGACTCAAGCCACATTTAGCCAAACTGAGCGTCTGTTTCTTTCCATAATAATACCTTATGTGTTTCATATGCTTGACTAAATATTAAATTTAGTGATTATAACTTCCAGGCAAGGTCATCCAATCTTATTCCCAGGAGAGCTTCAGGTAGTATTTTAAACTTGTCATGTTAGCCAGGTCAATCTCCGGAAAGCCCGTGGCTTAGCTCTCTCTCTGTTAGCATCCTTGTATTATTTCCTACTGGTTTCTTGACTCTGGACTCTGATGCAATTACAAATTCTTACCTTTGCCAAAGAATGCTTTCAGAAAATTCACCACTTTTGTTTCTCTAAATGAATCTCCATCCCTCCATAATGTGACCAACCATATGTGAACCCAAAACAGAAAGCTAAATTGACTGGCATGCTTTGTCAAGAGAGTCCTAGAACACCCCTTGGCATTTGGAATTCTGGATTCACAAAGCTATCTTGTGACAAATCGACTGCTTTTGACATAGTAAATATTTGGATTTTGTATTATGGTTCCAACTGAGTAGCATCTGCTTTTTCAGCTGAGAGCATTATCTTAATAAAAAACATTTGGTTTCCAAAAGCAAAACATTATTTCAGAATTGGATTTCTCTATAATTTCAGTAACTCAGCAAATGCATCAAACCAGATAATACGTTCATGTCAGTTAGTACATTTTATAGAAAGCCTAGTATATAAAAAAATCTACCAAATCAATATATATTTATTTACCAAGGCAATGTCTTCATTACTTTTCACAACAGTGTAATCTAGCATGGCTGCCTAATATATTCTGAGACTATTGTTTCCCTCTGTGTTTTCTGATACGATCTGGAAAAATAAAAATGAGAAGCAAACACAATTCCATCATTCTATTTTGGTTGAAAGCAAGGGCAATGGTTATGACTTGGCTTGGGGAAAATCAAAGCAACATTTCAGATCAGGAATATTTCCTGGACTTAAAAATCATATTTACAGTGCAAAGAGCAAGGCCACGTGGCTCTCTTCATGCACAGGCAGAACAAGGTAGTGTATCTGCAGTTAGACTTTCTCAACATGTCCCAATTTTCACATAAATAACATTCACGTGTGGAGATAATTGCAGGGTATTGAACATCACTGACAGAACAGTGCTTTTTTTTGTTTGTTGCTTTTAATTTTTGCTTTTTTTAAAATTATTGGATAAATTGCAAATTATTTAATAAGAGAAAAGAATGTTATCTAAGCAAGACAAGAAACATTATACCTGTGGGTTTTATTTCTTTTCCAGATTTTAATTTTCATATTATTTTCTTACATCATTGTTAATGTTATGATGGTGCTCAATTTCTCCCCTCAGATGCAGTTCCTATAGTTCTCTCACCACAGCCTGTGATCCCTCCCAAGCACCTGTACGCTCTCCTCCTGTGTTTTGCCCCCTCTCCCTCCCTTCAATGCTGTAAGCCTGACTCTGTGGTCAGCTGCCCTTGGATGTTTTTTTTCTAAATTCCAAATATAAATGAAAGCACCAACTATTTGTATTTTTCCTTCTGACCTATTTCGCTGAGCATAAATAATCCTGTCAGCCTTGCCCATGTTACTACAAATGGCATGAGTTTATCATTTTTATAAGTTATTTTTTCATACAGTACTGGGGTACAGGTCAGAGATGCAGGGGCAGTGAGAAGATTCACCAGAGATGGAGTGGGGAGCAGAACAGGCAGATCGACGAAGTACACTGCTGAGGGGAGCAGCGGGCAAGACAGTAGAAGTCTGTCGCACCATGTGGGTCACCTTCAGGGCGGGGACCTAATGCACACTGAAATGGTCTTGGCTTGACTCAGCTTCACAGTGTAGCACTCCAATCCACTGTGCCACCAGGGAGGGCTCAAGTTTATTATTTTGACTGCTGAGCATTATTCTACTTGTACATATTCCACATTTTCTTGGTCCTATTTGGGGCACTTAGGTTGTTTCCATCTCTTAGCTACTATAAATAGAGAGCAGCATGTTTTGAAGGTAAGCTATTAGGAATGAACTCTGAGAAAATCTATTTTTCTTCAAGAAAATATAGTGGCAGAATTCCATTTCTAAATCATGCACACCTGACTTAGAATCCATATCTGATTCTTATGAGTTGTCTTGGACTTTCTTTTCAAATAACCAAAATGGGAGTGACAATATATGAGTCATTAGCCTACTATGAGAATTTAATGAGACAAGGCCTTTTATTTTTCCATGCCAAGGATACAAATTCGTGAAACTTAATAGATGCAGAGTTAAGCAACCATCTCTGCATCAAATTTTGGAACATACTGTCACCCTAAAAGAAAGTCCTTGTCTGTTAGCAATTATTCTATATTCTCCCTCCCCATAGCCCTGGGCAATTGATGATCTACTTTTTGTCTTTATGGATCTGTCCATCTTGTTGGATTGTTCTTAAGTTGAGGTAATATTGTTTTACCACACTGTATGTGATTGGGCGGTATAAGATCACACTCTTCACGTCTATGATACCTCACAATGCCCACCACCACAGCATCCACAGCTTTTCTGTGGATGAACCCCTTCATCTCCAAGTTCCCTTGGAGACATTGAAGAAAAAATAGGAAATCATTTCACAGTTCCTGGGAAACATCCAGTACTATATTTGAAAAGAAAAAAGATAGGCAAGGAGACACCACTGGTGGAGGCATAGGGAGTATAGGCAGCTGACTTTAGAGAAACATATGGTTACTGAAGGGAGTGATTAAAGGAAAACCAGGACCCTCTACATGTAGTAAAACATGAGGTTGAGTATGGCCACCTCTAGGATGCCCCCCACATCCATGCCCAGCTCCAGTTCTTTCCTGCTCACCCTGCCACCAAAGCACCTCACACATCCTGCACAGCACCTGTGTGCCTGTGCCCTGTATCCACCTGCACTCCGCAAAGTGAACCTACCTGAAAAGGTCCTGCAATTTCTGATCCCTGCTATTTCCTCTGCTCTGTTCCTTCCTTCCTTCTCATCATCCAAATTTTAGCCATCTCCCCAATTCTATGGAAAAGCCCCTTCTCCTTTCCAGATTCTGACAAGAAGATTTAATAATTATGTCTTTTAAATCCCAGTCCCACTGTTCTGCCTTTCTCTATTGTGCCTCCACTGTTTACTTTGGGTCAGAACTACTGCAACTGCCTTATTTCTCCTTCTGAACCTTCGAGCAATGTGTCTGCAGAGACAGCCTTACTTACGTTTGTTTCCTACTGCGAAGTGGACATTAAATAAGTGGTTGTTGATGTGTGGGGAAGATTGCAGGTGTATTTCTACTATTTTTCTAATGTGTGTCAGAGTGACATATTTTTACAATCACATAATGGTAAAAGCCACATCCAGTACTTATTAAGCATCTACTGTATACCAGGCATTGTATTAGATTCTGTGAATAAGATCAGCATGATGCCTACTCCCTTGGGGATTAGTGCTTAACAAAGAAAACAGAACTTTCAGAATTAATTAGAAATGCAATATTAAAAGGTCAGAAGAAAGCCTATATAGCAAAAAGTTCATTGTTAAAAAAAAGAAAAGAGAAGCTTTTTTTTTTTTAAATATTTATTTATTTGTTCATACAGAACTGGGGTACAGGCCAGAGGCTCAGGGGTGGCGAGAGGCTTCACCAGAGACAGAGTGGGGAACAGAACAGGCAGATCTACGAAGTACACTGCTGAGGGGAGCAGCGGGCGGGTCAGGAGAGGTCTGCCACACCATGTGGTCACCTCCGGGGCAGGCGGGAATCAAACTCATGCGGAAGTGGCTTTAGCTTCTCAGTGCTGTGCTTTAATCCGCTGCGCCACCAGGGAGGGCCTTTTTTTTTTTTTTTTAACATTGAGAAAGGAGAGTGGACTGGTTTCCAAATTCTCAAACTCCTGTAGCTGTGAGTGGTGTAATTAAAAGCTCCAACATAGGGAGGGTGGCAGATCTTAGTACTCCAGAGGGGAGAGGCTATGTATTGAGTCTGGTTTGTGAACAAAGGAGGAGGTGGAAACTCAGGATCATTAACTGCTTGCTGCACTAATGGATAAAATCTACTGTGAGCGGTTTGCTGTCTCTTCAGTCGGCAAACATTTTTTGGTGAATTATTGGCTATAGCAAAGATGGTAAAGTGATATAGAAGCACAAAATACATTATACATTATATACAAATACAGTCATCTACTGCCTGAGTATGTAGACAGGTACTTCCATTTTATTTCATCCTGTTCACTTAACTGGGTATTAGAACCTTGGACTTAAAGTGCAGTAAATTAACTGGGTATTAGAACCTTGGACTTAAAGTGCAGTAAATCACTTAAATCATTCCTGGGCACTTACTTCAGAGCTATGCTGTCTCTTGACTTAAAACCATCTGATTGTCCCCAATCTTCCCTAGCTAGATGATCCATATTATCTAAAAACATTTAGCTAGATGTTCCATATTATCTAAAAGTAGATGGTAGCAAAAAATTGAGGTTGAATAATATAATGATACCTCAGGATTTTTTTTTAAAAGATTATTGTTCATACAGAACTGGGGTACAGGCCAGAGGCTCAGGAGTGGCGAGAGGCTTCACCAGAGACAGTAGGGAGCAGAACAGGCAGATTGACGAAGTACACTGCTGAGGGGAGCAGCGGGCGGGCCAGGAGAGGTCTGCCTCACCATGTGGTCACCTCCGGGGCAGGCAGGGATTGAACTCATGTGGAAGTGGCCGCAGCTTCTCAGTACTGTTCTTTAACCTGCTGCGCCACCAGCGAGGGCCTATATCTCAGGATTTTAATATTTAATTTCAACAGTTCCTTGAAATGAGGGAGTAATCTGACCTAGAATGATGGCTTCTTGGAGTTTCTTTTGATTTTATCTAAATTTATATCAACTTGTAAAATGTTAGAAACTTTCTAGGCAAGATAAGATTTTTGGGGGGATAAAAATTAAAGTGATTAAGCAGCTAAAGTATCAACAAATCTTACTGAGTTTCCTTTCTCTGGGAGTTAATCAAATATCTATATAAAATGTATTTAAAACTTCCCAACAGAATAATAGAAACATTGTTTCCACTCTACACAGCTTCCCTGAATACAGTCTGGATTAGCAGTTAAACACCAAGGCTCTGAAATGAGAGAAATTTGTGTTCTTATTTCATTATTTATGAGCTGTGTGAATTTGAATAAGTTAAGAATCCTCCTGAAACCTACTTCCTTATCTATAAAACATAAGCTATAATATTTTTTACAGCTACGAGAATTTAAATGTGCTAATGCATTAGGTTGCTTAGCATAAAGCCCGATATATAGCAAGATCTCTTGAAATGACAGTAGTGTGATGACTAGTCTCAGTTGGTAACTTCTCCCTCAGAGGGTACATGATGACTACCCTTTGCAGTTGGGTGCTAAAGGAGCCAACTCTGTTTTCCAGAGTTCTTGAGACAGTGAAATCACTGATGAAGAATAGGTCTATTTATCAGGGATTTTGGTTGTGACAGACATATCACTTAATCGACTTAAAGTAAAAATAGGATTTATTGAAAGGACTGTGTGGCTTTTCTTCATTGTCACTGGTGGAATGTAATCAACCAAAAGGACACAAAATACTTTCAGTGCCCAACAGCTCTTTGTAAGAAGTTTTCCCAATTGGATTCTGTGTATTTGGAGAGGGAAATAGAACACAAAAGGGTGGGGAAAGTCACTGAGATTGTGGTCTTCATTCTCTGAAACTTACATCTGCTTTAAGTTGTAATGGGACACTAACACCCTCATTGGATTTGTGTCTGAAGACGTTATGTGAACACAAGCTGGTGTGCTTTGTTTTTGATCACCCCAGTAGTCAAAGAAATGACTAAGTGAAAACTGAAAACAGCTTCTCAAACTTTGTGGAGGAGACAAGTTATCGCTTGGCCACTGAGTGCCCCTAGTGGGTATGGGGGGCACAGCCTGTGTGAGGCCTGGTCTTATTTCTAGACAGGTATCAGCTCCCACACTGAGGAGCACTTGGAGGTGTTCCTGGGGGTGTTCTGGAAGTATGAGACTATTTCTAGTCTCCCAATGAAAAATAGTATCATTAAGACAAACACCCAACTGTCATAGGATGGGATTTAATTAATATTTCACTGTTTAAGGTAAATCAGATTTTGTGTGCCTCCTTGGTAAAATAGGGGTTTATCTCAGTGCTATCAAGCTACTGCTAGCCACTGAAACACGAGTTCAATCCCCGGCTACGGAGCTGGTACAGCAGACCTCTCCTCTTACCCACTGCTCCCCTCAGCAGTGTATTTCAGTAGATTCACCTGTTCTGCTCCCCACTCTGTCTGGTGAATACTCTCATGCCTGTACCTCGAGCCTACACCCCATTTCTTCTATGAAAAAATAAAAAATATAAAAAATAATTTTTTAGGAAAGGGTAAACTAGATTTTAAAGTCACCTTGATTTTTTTTGTCAGTGTCTTCACCTGTGTCCTTGGTTCTCTAGGGGACAAGCTTTCATTCCTGCCACCTCTTCAGGCTATCTTAGAACGGGGTTTTAGAAGTCCTAGGGAACTACAACTTAACTTGAAATCTATAGGAGAATATCAACATACTTAAAATAGAGTTTTTTTTTTTTACTGAGCTTACAAGATTCAGGAAGCACAATTCCTTTTGCTATAGTGTTTTTTGAAATGGAAAAAAATGCAGTTAGAGAAAGCTATCTTATCTTAACCTTTTACCTTTGTGTCATAAGCCAAACAACTTAGGGGACTTTTTTCCAAAGTGATTTATTTCTCCCCTTCCATCTTGTTTATTGCTTTTCTACAATTTTTCATCTTTCCTTAGTTCCCTTTAAATATAGAATTTAGAAATTCCATGTTTAAAGGTTGGGGGAAATCTAAGAGATTGTCTTACAAAAGTGAGAAATCCCAGAAGTTCCTGAAGCCCAGAGAGGGGAAGTGACTCACTGAGTATCACACAGCTCCTCAGTATGGGAGAGGCAAACTGGAACCCAGGTTTCCAACTCTCACTCTGCTTCCCCTTCCACAAACCCTGTCCTCCATATACACTATCCCAGAAAGGCTCTGACATGTGACTTGCAGTTTTATTTCTTTGCAACGGGATGTCTATTTTGAGTGAAACTCAAAGGCTGGGTTGTGTTTCTGTCTCAAGACATAGCCCTGTGTTGAGGTTCGCTTACTTTCAGAACACTCTTATTTTTCCTTCTATGTGTCAACATTGGTGGCTTCCATAATATCAAAAAGGGTTTTAGGAAATTCTGAATTCACTTTAGCACTTCACACTGGGAGCAGCCCTCCTCACCTTTGTGACACCCGCAGAAAAAGAGTCCTCCCTCCTGGTCTAAAATCTAGAATTTGTACCCAGAACACTGACTTGGCCACATTTCTCTAGCAAACCGAAAGCTCTTCAGCATCTGTGGGAACAGTGAGATGTGCTCCTTCATTTCCCCATTCTGTTTTTCAAAGTGGCCACACAAATTTATATTCCCATTGGGAGAGTAGGAAAATTCCTTCTTCATCACTTTTCTTCACCTAGTTTTTTTGATGCAGGACACTCTCGGGTGTAACATGATCTCCCCTTGTGTTTTTGATTTGCATTTCCCTAATACATTTGACAAGTGAGGACCCGCAGATCTTCCTGTGCCTATTGGTCACCTATGTTTTCTTTGGAGAATTATCTATTCAGGCTTTCTTCCCATTTTTTGATTGAGTTATGCATTTTTTTTTATGTGGAGATGTATGAATTCTTTATACTATCTTAACTATATCAAATATCATACTGGTAGTTTTGTGTTGCAGAGGTACTTGGCCCCACCCAGGAGCCTGAGAGGGAGAATTGGTAGCTGAAAAACTTCCCTTGTCCTGAAAAACCTTTCTTCAATATAATGGTTTTATCATGGGATAGTTTCTTCATGATGGAGATTTTATCCTGTTGGAGAATGAAATTCACACTTAAAAATGGGAGAGGAAGTGATGATGATCAGAACACTCAAATGCTGAGACCTAGAAGATTCCTTGAATAGACAGAGTTTTAATTCCCAGGAGAAAACAGAGTTGAATTATTCCTTCAAATACTACCTAAAGTAGTATTTAAATGATACTTAGTCTGAAAAATCGCTTTTTAAAAAAGACCCACTGACACTCTTGATCCACCTTTATTGACTATACTCTCTCCATAGCTCTTACCTTTTCTACTTACCACAATTAACATTAGATTACATTTTTTTAAAAAGATTTATTTATTTGTACATACAGAACTGGGGTACACGCCAGAGGCTCAGGGGCGGCAAGAGGCCTCACCAGAGACAGAGTAGGGAACAGAACAGGCAGATCGACGCAGTACACTGCTGAGGGGAGCAGCAGGTGGGTCAGGAGAGGTCTGCCACACCATGTGGTCACCTCTGGGGCAGGCGGGAATCAAACTCATGCGGAAGCGGCTTTAGATTCTCAGTGCTGTGCTTTAACCTGCTGCACCACCAGGGTGGACCCTAGATTACATTTTATTATTAAATGTCTCTCCGTTGACATGAAAGCTCCACCAGGCAGGGGCATTTGTCTGGTTCATGAAAATTCAATTGAATCATATGAAAGGAACTTTCCATTTGGAGGAGGTTACTACAACACTGTGTCCTAAGAATATAGAGCAGGGTGTATACTAAGTCTTTGATGACTGTTCATTGGATAAACGAGCAGAGAAGCAGCGCAGATTCTGGACATCAGTAAAGCAGCAAGAAAGAGCATGTGGGAAAGACTGTTACTTATGGCATAATTGTCCTCACAAGCTTCAAGCAGACTTTTCCAGAAAAAAAAAAAAAAGGAGGATTTCAAGATATCCATTAATACGTGCAAAGAGCGGTGGGTGGAAGGAGACTTTGCTCCCATGCTGCCACCTCTCTCAAAGCTCATCTCAAGCACCTGTCTCTGATTGCCAGCCTCTAGCCTCTAGCCTCTGGCTCCTTCCTCCCACACTTATAGGACAATCCACTAATGACTGCACAGCTTTTTTCCTTAACCGTTTTCCCCTTTGAAGCCTCACTTCCATTTTATATCTAAGGCTCATCATTTAGATCAGTCGCTCATAAATATCCTCATTCCTTCTTCCCCTCCCCACCTTTATATCTTCCTTCACAAAAGCAAACCCGCCATACAGCCTCTAGTCAATGCTCCACTTTTATAGGAGAAATTGAATCAATATATACATATATTTTTTTTCCACAAAAGGAAACCAGAGCTTAAAAATTCACATATTTGTTTAAGACACAAGAAGCTAATTATGACAGTAAATGTAACATTAATAACAACAGACATTAAACTCACTAAACAAATGCTCTGTGTCAGATCTTACTTAATTTTCATAACAACTCTCTCTGCAGGCAGATGGATATGTTGAAATTCATAGATGGTAAGTAAGTTGTCCAAGGTCATCCCTACTGTTCTGTAATCTACACTCAATCACTCAGCAAATGTTTGTTGAACTCATAATCTCTACAAACAGTGAACTAGGGACTAAGTGTACAATGGTGAACAGAGCACACAGTCTTTGTCCTAATAATGACATTTTAATGACTAATGTTAAGATTTTATTAGTTCTCATGTGTAATGTATTTTATTCACACAACAGCTCTGTGATATAGGTAGTTGTAACATAATATGTGATTTTCAAAAGAGAAACTGAGTCTTTACAGAAGGAATTTCCCAAGGTTAGCAGATGAATTGGTTAGGATAGGCATATGAATGCATGAAACATGGAACTTGCTCTGATAGATATTAATTTCTTTTTAGCCATTATATGATCCTTCTTTCTGGAGTTTGAAATCTGGTAGGCAAGAAAGACACTGACAGTAAACCAAAAACAAACTCACGAAACCCATATAGTCTCATATTATCTTTCAAATAGCATCACCTTTTATTAACCTGTCTGGCAGTTGGGGCTTATGGAATTGTGTATGTAGCATTCATACTTATAATTTGCATGACGGCAAGCAATCCTAACTTTTTTTTTTTTTTTTAAAGATTTATTTATTTATTCATACAGAACTGGGGTACAGGCCAGAGATGCGGAGGGTGAGAGGATTCACCACACACAGAGCGGGGAGCAGAACAGGCAGATCGACAAGTACACTGCTGAGGGGAGCAGCGGGCGGGTCAGGAGAGGTCTGCCACGCCATGTGGTCACCTCCGGGGCAGGCGGGAATCGAACTCATGAGGAAGTGGCTTTAGTTTCTCAGTGCAGTGCTTTAACCCGCTGCGCCACCAGGGAGGGCCGCAATCCTAACTTTTATTTGATTTCTATTGAGTACAAAAAAGAAAAGCCTGTCAAAGTAAAGAGAAAGTGTTTATAAACATTCCAAATATTTGTTTTATGTTGGCTGGACTTAGAGTCTAAATAAAAACTGCAAGTGTGACTAATAATTATAATCTAATTCAGTGTACTGAATTGGAAAGGAGTAATTACTGCATCGGATTTTTTGGAGTAAATGATTTATAGTTGACCTACAGTAGATTATTAATTTGGAAAAGGGAGGAATTTTCATGGAAATTAATTAGATTTGGAACCCTTTCTGATTAGGATGATAAAACAGCGGAAAATTCCAGGGTCCTGTTATTTGACTGAATTTTGACTTGGGATGTGGGATAAACATCCTGTTGGTTTGTGAGACTTAGCTGTAGAGACACAGGCCTCATGCCAGCCCAGAATCTTTCAAGTCTGATCAGGGAAGATCTGTAGAAGTGAAGATAATCTTTTACTAAAGACAATGATATTCTTATGGAGTATTTACAGTCATCACCACAATTTACTGAGTGCTCGCCGGAAGCCAGATGTTATGGCCAAGGATTTCCAACAAGCTCAATAAGAAGGACATTTTGTTGTGGGATGCTGTTTTGGGCAGATGAACAAAATTCCCCTGGTGAAAGAAGCACTGTGTAATCTGTTTATATGTATTATCTAGTTTGTTCCTTATGAAAACCTATAAGATAAGTGTACTGGTGCCTATGTCACAGATGGGAACACTGAAGCTAACACATGTTGAAGCCTCACCCAAACACAGAGGATTGGTACCTCTGAGATTACTTTTCCACCTCTCACAATTTCAACAATCAGCGAAGTCAGGTAGATAAGTGATTTCATCGAAATCATACATTTAATTTGTAGAGGAGATCATCTTTAAACCAACTGGTTATAGGAAGCGAAGATTCAGCTGAATTGAGAAATGTATTAGCATTGTATTTCTGTTCTTAAGTTTTCTAAATTTCTCTTTTATACAATTATAGCTTTTGAGCATAAAGGGGTCTTTATGTTAAGTAACTGTAAAACATATACAGAGATTTATTTTTCTTAACACTAAAGGGAACACAACTGTGGAGTGTAGCTACCTTACAATTATATATGAAGCATCCTGACCGATTCCAATGTTTTACCAGCCACCCTCCTACCAGCAAGTAGAAAGGAAGGCAAATAATTCTGTCTACTAGAATACTCTAATTCTGCTGCTGGGCTGGTGAGTGAGGGGGTAGGTAGCTGCATGATTATAATAAAACAGCAGCAGCCAGTCTTGGATTAGAACTTCCCAGTGGCCCTTCCAGCCAGTACTATTGTTTAGTTCCATCTGTGATGCAGATGTGGGCCCGATCTCAAACTCATACCCAATGGATACCTAACCACAGAAATCAATGTTTTCTCTACAGCAGGCAGGCAAGTACTTTCAGTATATGTTAGGCTGAACAAATCTAATAGAGAAATCTGCATAATTAGGTCTTTGGTTGATCTTGTTCATGCTTCTGGGTAAGAGGCAATTCTGGGTAAAAAAGAAGAGCAGTTGATAGGATAGAGTGGGAACTTGCATCAGTAGGGAAATAATGTCTTCCTAAAGATGATAGAAGATATAAGATGAATCATTTAACTATTTTTAAATACGGGATAGTACAACTTTTTAGACTTTCAAGTTGACTCTGCTAGAAGGGACTACTCTAGAGAATAGTGTAGACATATAGAGTTCAAAAGTTCATCATTGAGTGAAATTACCTTGCTTCCAATTCTAATGCTCCTGCTCACTGACTGTGTGATCTGGAATGGGATGTTTGATTTCTTTTGGATTTGCTATTCTCATCAAAGGATGGGTCTATAATGACAATAATTTCATGGAGATGTTGTTAAGAATTAACAGGGGCAATATCAGTAAAGGTTTAGATCTTGGGTAAGTCAGCATTTAGTGAATACTGAATTTTGTTACATAGTCTAACTTCTTCACTTCCTAAGTGATAACCAGGACTCAGAAATGTAACAGTCAGACTGGATTCCATGTATACTCCATGCCTCTAATCAGAGGACTTTCATATAAATCACTTGCATGGTCTTACAGTACCTTGGTAGGGAGTAAAATGACATGACCTGACTAGATACTGAGAGAGCTTATCACAGATTTTCCTTTTCAGGGCTTCTGAAAAACAGCCCTGTTCCCTCCCCAGTTAAAGACCTCCTCCAACACAGTGGCATCTGTGCTGCTAAGCACTGAAAAAAATAAATGCCCATTTATGTCTCATATTTGTCCATTCAGGATGATGCTGTGTACAGAAATGCCTGGGTTGAGCTTTACGATAAAGAAAACCATAAATGTCAAGAGGAGATATTTCTATCAAAGTGTAGAGATTATTATACCTTGAGGAAAGGTAAAATGAGCTGCCTCACTATGGGTGCTGAGGTTTCACTGTTGAATATGTTTTGATTGCTAATACACCTCTTTCATTACATACATTAGATGCATGTCAGCATGTTATGGCAATAAATACTTGAGATTTTACCATCTAATAAACCTAACCTTTTAAAGTAAGATAGAGGAATTAAACTAATTTTCGCTGTATCTTATTTAAACAGTTATTGAGTAATTAAGACAGTGAGAAGGAAACTTCAGTTTCTCACACAACAATAGTGGGGATGGACAATGTAATGTGCTGTATTTGATGGAAAGAGTCAGAAGGGCAGAAAATGTAGGTTGGGCCATAACAGGACTACACTGGATCATATGACAGGATTTAGAGTCCACCCAACCCACCTCTGATCTCCCAGGATACATTCTCATTCTTCCAACTTTCCCCTAATCAAGCGCTTTTTCAGGAAGAGTGCAACCCAGCCTAATCATAATTGGAGGTAAGGGTGTTATCATATAATGCAACAGTCACCCTTCATGATGAGAAAAGAATACCTGGCTCATTGGCAGATTCTTCTGTGTTTTCACTGAAGTAGCATGGGTTTACAACAATGTATATGACTTAGAGCTGTAGGTGGACACCCCTTCAGTCAAATGCCACCATACCACACCCACCAACAAAGCAGCCATAACCGTCCATCATGGTTCATCGGGCCCCCTTCCCAATTTGCGTGTCTCTTCTTGCAACTAGAATTAAAAAATGGGAGAGATGGATGACTGGTGTTGCTTTTCTCTCCTTCCACTTTCCTGTTTTAAAATGTTCGACTTTGTCAGCCCATGTTGAGAGAAAGAGAATTGAAGTAGTTCAAGACAATTCCTTATTAAATCAGATGACATTTGTAACAAGGTCATTGCACAGCCAAGAAGCAGATTAAGTCTTCCAGATAAAGACAAAGAAGACAGTCACCTTTACCTTACCATGCTCCAGGAGCAGGGTGAAGGTTATGAGAGATCAGAGGTATTTATGAATTAGCTGACACTTTAACTCGTAGAGCCTGGGCTTTGGGAAATCATCTTTTTTTTTTTTTTTCTGAAAGCAGGACAGTTTTTGAGTACTCTAGACATCTTTGATGTGATTGTGTAGAGCTTTTACCAAAAAGAAGGATGTTCTATTTATGCTTTTAACCTTTCCCATTTCCCATTTCACCTTCTCGCTTTAGGTTAATGGCTTTCATTCCTCAGTGCTGTAGCTGGGTTAGGTCATGTCACAATGAAAAACACAATCCACAAATTCATCAATTTTGATGACAAAGAGTATCAATAAAATTACTGATTTTTAGAAACACATGGAAGAAGAATATGGTTTATATTATATTCAATTTAAATTGATTACACATATTTCTGAGTTACTCTGACTCTTAAAAAAGCATGTTCATGATTTTCTAGAACTTAATACCAGTCTTACAATTGAAACATTTTTATGGAAATTCCAGAATATTTTGAAACATTTCATCATAGATCATGTAAAAATTATCAAATATTATTAATGACCTTTTTTTAAAAGATTTATTTTTTGTACATATAGAAGTGGAGTACAGGCCAGAGGTGCAGGGACTATGAGAGGATTCACCAGAGACAGAGTGGGAAGCAGAACAGGCAGATTGACTGAAATACCTGCTGAGAGGTTTAGTGTGTGACACAGGAGAGGTCAACCCTCCCTTTGTGGATCCTGGGATAGAACTCCCTCTGAAGCAGCTGCAACTAGCTTTGTAGTGTTGTGCTTTAACCTGGGACCACCACCAGGGAGGGCCCAATGATCTGTTAAGTGTAAAACTGTGTGGGTTACATCTAAAAAGGAGCTGATATCCAAAAATCTACAAAAGAACTCATACAACTCAACCAAAAGAAAATGAATTACCCAATCAAAATATGGGCAGGAAAACTAAATGGAAACTTCTCCAAGAACACATATAAATAGTCAATAGACATATATAAATGCTTATCACTTATTGGGGAAAGGCAAATCAAAACCACAATGAGATACCACTCATACCCATGAGAATGACACATTTCAAAAAGGCCAGAAACAGCAAGTATTGGTAAGAAAGTGGAGGGAAAAGGGCCCTGTACACTGTTGATGGGAATGTAGACTGGTCCAGCCCTATGGAACAATATGGGAATTTCTCATAATGTTAAAATTAGATCTACTACATGATCCAGCAGTTCCACTTCTAGGCACCTAAAGTGTTCAAACACATTCACACTCAAAGGGATAGATGCATTCCTGTGTTCGTGGCAGCGCTGTGTGTAGACGGTAATTTATTTTAAAAATTTTACTAAATATTTTAAAGGCTTATTTATGCATACAGAGCTGGTGAGAGGATTCACCAGAGACAGAGTGGGGAGCAGAACAGGCTGACTGATGAAGTACACTGCTGAGGGGAGTAGCAGGCAGGTCAGGAGAGGTCTGCCGCACCATGTGGGTCACCTCTGGGATCAAACTCATGCTGCAGTGGCTTTAGCTTCCTCATGCTGTGCTTCAACCTGCTGTGCCACCAGGAAGGGCCACTTTTACTAAATTTTTAAAGAGCCCCTAATCTTGGGCAAACATTACCTAGAACACTGATTTTTATATTCAAATACATTAAAAAATACTCTCTGGTAGAGCAGGTGCAGAGGTCAAAAGTCACTCACTGGGCAGCCCTCTCTTTCTTCTCCTTTGTCCCAATAGAATCTAGGGGACCCCTCTGGAGAACACAGTTTGAAATCTATTGACCACAAATACTCATAATGATAAAAAGTAATCCAAAGTATGTTTACCTCACCCAGAAAGCCTCTCTGTTTAAGAAAGGTACAAGAGAAAGAAAAGAAATGTATTACTGAATGAGTCTTAAACCAGAATCTGACAAACATCACAGGTATTTTGCTAAGAGATTACAAAACCAGAAAGAAATCTCAATAGTCAAGCAGATATTGCCTATTAAACACAATTTTCAAGATAAATAACTAGTTTTCAAGTCATGCGAGAGGACTTGACATCAATATTAGTCACACATAGTTCATCTGAAACTCTCCTGGCAGTTGAGGTGACATCTGTGTTAGCTAACTGGCTTTATTCCAAGGAAAAATAAATGATCTTGTGGCAGGAAGTAGGTTTACAACGTGGGTGAGGTACCTGATGAAATGAGGCTGCCACATTCATAGAATCTGGGAGATATTTCCTCTACACTTCAAAGAGATATTATTTCCCAATCCTTGAGAAAGGTATTCCTAGATCCCAAAGCTGACAAAAGACATATTTATTGGGTCCTCCCTGGTGGTGCAGCAGGTTAAAGCACAGCACTTAGAAGCTAAAGCCACTGTAGCATATGTTTCATCCACACCCCAAAGGTGACCCACATGGTGCCACAGACCTCTCCTAACCTGCCCGCTGCTCCCATCAGCAGTTAGCCTGTTCTGCTACCACAATGTCTCTGGTGAATCCTCTCACCACCCCAGCACCTCTGGCCTATACCCCAGCTCTGTATGCATAAACAGTAAATCTTTAAAAAGAAAAAGACTTACTTATTTTCTGTAGAAATCTGTGTATACTTCAATGGGGCAGAGAAAGAGCTTATCAACACTTGTCTTTTTTAAAGGAAATACTCTAGTAAAGAGAGTTCTTTAAAGTCTCTTCCCTTATTTTTTTAAGTAGTGTTTTTATTGTTAACATGAATTTACATTTTAAAGGTGCATTTTGCATTTTAAAGGTGCCTGACACCTCTTCTCCTTCAGGTATTATTGGCAGAGCACACCCACCAGGCAGAACTAAGATTTTTTTTTTAAGATTTATTTATTTATGCATACAGAACTGGGCTACAGGCCAGAAATGTGGAGGGTGAGAGGATTCACCTGAAACAGAGTGGGGAGCAGAGCAGGCAGAGAGATGAAGTACACTGCTGAGGGGAGCAGTGGGAAGACAGGGGAGGTCTGCTGTGCCATGTGGATCACCTCCAGGGCTGGGAGCGAACTTGTACTGAAACAGCTGCAGCTGGCTTGTAGTGCTGCATTCTGACCCATCGCACTACCAGGGAGGGCCCAAGACTTTTATTTTTAACTTGAATTTGTCCCTAAACCATTTGGATATAATAGTTCATCTTGAAAATAGAGAACAAAATGAAACAGAAAGCTTTACTTTCCTAAACAGAAATGTGTGTGTGTGTGTGTGTGTGTGTGTATGTATAGATTTTGTATCCTGCTACTTTGCTGAGCTGATTATTTCAGTTAGGTTTTTAGTGGTGTCTTTAGGGTTTTCTATGCATATTATGACATCATGTACAGATAATGTTAGTTTACTTCTTTCCCAATTTGGGTTTCTTTTATATATGTCTCTTTCGCCTAACTGCTCAGATTATGACTCCCTATATATTATGTAGAATAATAATGATGAAGCGGACATTTTTGACTTGTACCGGTCTTCAGTTTTTCACAACTGAGAATGATGTTAGATGTGGGCTTGTCATATATGGCCTTTATTATGTTGAATTATGATGCACCTACTCCCATATTTTTGTGGTTTATTATTATAAATGTATATTTAATCTTTCTAGTATTTTCTCATCATCTATTCATAAGCTTATATAAATCTCTTTTATTGAAATGGCAGGTTACAAAATCAATATGTAGAACTCAATTACCTTCTTATATGCAAACAATGAACTAGAATAGGAACAAAACACAATAATTCCATTTAAAATTGATCAAAAAAACATGAAATGTGTAGGAGTAAGCTTAACAAAGGAAGTAAAGGACCTATACTATGAATACTATAAGACATTGGTAAAATAAATAGAAGACATAAGGAAATGAAAAACTATTCTCTCCTCATGGATTGGAAGAATTAACATTCTTAAATTTTCCATTTTATCCAAAACAATATGTATTCAATGGAATCACCATCAAAGTTTCATTGACATTCTTTTTTTTTTATTTTACAACAGTTTATTTTTACATCATTTTGTACATTTTTTTCCCATCTCAATTGTAATCCCCGTGGGTTTCCCATCACCAAGTCACCCGTGTGCCATCACCATAATCATTGACATTCTTTAAAGAAATATAATCAACTGTATTGAAATTCATATGGAACCACAAAAGACCAGAATCACTAAGGTAATCCTGACAAAAGAGGAAGAATGGTGGTATCACATTCTCAAAATTCAGACTATACTATAAAGTAACAGTTATCAAAATAGTGTGGTACTGGGAAAAAATAGCAGCCACACAGATCAATGAAATAGAATTAAGAGCCCAGAAATAAACCCACACCTATATGGACAGTTAATACCTCTAAATCATATACCTCTAAATTATGTGCAGTATATAAGACAATGTTTCCTCAATAAAAAAGAAAGAATTGAAAATAAAGAAAAATGTGAATTGATGATTTGAAGATATGAACTTGTTGAAAATTCCCTCATGATCTCTGTTAAAATCATGGGAGTAAAATCATGGGAGCTGGGCAGAGGTGACTTAGAGGGCATACAGTCCAATATTAACCTAAGGACACTTACCAAGGTATATCTGAAGTCACTTGACTCTCAGGTAAATGTATGAAATAGGATGGTGTGGAAACAAATTATGTCTTGTGCTACAGAGAAATTCTGTGTTCAAATACCTATGTCTGAAAAAGGCACAAAAATGCCATATCGGAACAACTGCATTTGGGATTCATGTTCTCTTAGTTGTACATTAACTGCTTCCTGTGTTACCTTTTTGTAAAGCAAGAATAATGAAGTCATTTTGCTGGTGGTGATTTTGGAAGGTGGTAGTATTCAAGAAGCTGTGTTTTAATTTGGGGAGCCTAATAAAAAAGAACAACATGAGACTAGAGAAACTCCTCTAGCATTAAAAACCTGAAAGGGTCCATCACTTTAATTTTGCAGATGGGCAAATGGGTAAAGAGAGACCATCTCTGCCTCTGAAAGGGAGGGTGAATGCCCTTAAAGGATGAGGTGACAGCTTGGTTTGTAGACTCACAACATTCTAAAAACTTACAAGATGTTCAACTTCATTTGAACCACATTCATTTGCTCTACTTCAGCAGCTCATTCCCAGATGAAGCTGAATATGAATGATTTGACATATATAGCCCTAAAACCTAATCATGCTGTGAACACGTCTTAGGCCATGCCACTACAGGGGCCAGTCTTAAGACATCCCTGCTTCACACTCCATGAGAAGACAAACCAGTTAGGTTCTGGGAAGACTGTAAGATCTTTATGGGGCTACACAGCATACTGTTAAGATCCTGCTGTCTGTCCTGATGGCTAGTTCTCACACTGTCAGTAATTTGTAGGGCCTGCACTTAGTGTACTCATACAGAAAAAAAAGGGGAACTTAGAAATGTTTTCTTCTTTATCCTTCAGATTTCTTTCATTTACATGTTTTGAGAAAATATTGGCTTCTATCCCCAATACTTCAGCTGTTGTCTTCTACAATGAATCAATCTGAATTTCTCAAGTCATATTATTTCTTTTTTTCTTCTTGCTAATATAAATGAAAGAGTAGAAGCCCTCCCAGGCAAACTCACTTTGTGATTTTGTGGATGTCAATTACAACATGCTTGTTGGACAAAGGTTTTTTTTGTTTTGTTTTGTTTTTTTAAGAAGATTTTATTTATTCATACAGAACTTGGGTACAGGCCAGAGGTGCAAGGGTGGTGAGCGGGTTCACCAGAGACAGAGTGGGGAGCAGAACAGGCAGATTGATGAAATACACTGCTGAGGGAAGCAGTGGATGGGTCAGGAGAGGTCTGCCACACCACGTGGGTCACCTCCGGGGTGGGGATCGAACTCACACTGAAGGGGCTGCAGCCAGCTTGCAGTGTTGCATCCTAACCCACTGTACCAGGGAGGGCCCAGAATTTACTTTTTAACCTTTAACACAAAGCTCACCTCTGCAACTATTTTGCTTATTTACTTTGGAAATGCAGCCAGCCCTGAGTGCCGTTATCCAGTCCAGAGATGCCCAGTGTCCCTAGTCCAGAGTGTTTACCACTCAGAGCTTTTTGCTCTGTTTTAATTTCAGGGTTCATAGACTGAAACTCTTCTCCAGGTCTCTCTCTGCATTTTTCATGTGTCTAAAAGATGAACCTATTACCAAACACTAAGATGATTCTGTCATTTTACCTATATACTTGTCACTGCATTTTGGACCTTTTATGAAAGTCATCTTTACTAAACAGATCTGAATGAAATTTAAACAGGCATTGGAAATAATTGTTCAAAATTCCTTCCTTTTTAATTTACTGGAGCTCTCTTTCACATTTTAGCCAATGTCACCTGAACTGTTTTTCTAGACACAACAAAAAGTAGGATAAATGCCAGAAAATAAAAAAGCAGCATGCATTTCATGGTTAATGTATAGAATGCATTGTGAAGTCAAACAAAATTCATGAAATGCAAATTTGAATTGTATGATCTTTAGTTATTTACTGAGTTCTTTCATTTATCCTAAACTCAGTTTTCCAACCTCCTCCCCTCTCATCTCCTGTCTGGTACAGAGTTGGCTGGTTTTTGCTGAGTTGTTTCTGTTATGGGATCATACCTGCTACAGGGCTGGTCAACACCTCAACACTTATTTGTGTCTTCTCTCTTCCATATCAGCACTTTGCCTGTTATTTGTCAATTACTATGTACTGGCCAAGGTAGGGGGAGAGGGAGGCAAGCAGGCCCCAGGTGATGTCTACTCCCTCATTAGTTCCAGCAAGCCTGTCTCTGCAAACACAACACAACACCCTCATCACTAGTATTTCCTAAAATAGATCTCAACTTTAATAGTTTTAGCTAGGAAAAAAAAAAAAAAGGTTTTCTAGTTAAATAAATTGGGAACTGACTTAAAATTAAATGAGTTTCTTTATTGCAGAACTTCTCCAAGCTTTTAATATGCTAATATGTATTGTGAATCTTTTAGAAGGCTCTATGGTACCTAGCATTTCTAGCATTTTCCAAACTTATTTTACTGCAGTGTTTTTTTTTTCTATGACCATATTTCAGGAATAATGTTTTTTGAAACATAGCTTTTTAAAACTCATTTGAATTTTCTCTTTAGTATTTTCCAAATTCTATTCATTCAATTATCACCTTCATTATAATAAGAAATTATTATAAATGGAAAATAACCACAAAAATAAGTAAAATGAAGCAATATAATCAATTCAATAATTTTATAAATGAACTAAAGTAAATAGTAGAATCTAGGTAATAATAAATTTAACTGATCTATAAAGGTGCATGCTCAAGACAAGGCTTGTCTTAAGAATGTAGGCAAAATCAAATAATAATAAAAATATTCTAATTGTGGTTGCTTATTTTGGGTGAGTATAATGCTTCATCAGTAGTAGCATTCTGGGACCTTCCCTGGTGGAACAATGAGTAAAAGCACAGCATTATGTAATTGACTGGATTAAAAAGATGTGATACATATACACAATGGAATATTACTCAGCAACCAAAAAAAAAAGAAACATATGTCTTTTATAGCAACATGGATGGAGCTGGAAAAGATCATGCTTAGTGAGATAAGCCAGAAAGAAAAAGAAAAATACCCA
>NW_004567112.1:24516169-24598639 GCF_000260355.1 Condylura cristata | reverse complement strand
AAAGCACAGCACTGTGAAGTTATCTGCAGCCACTGCAGCAGCATTCAATTCCTGGCCAGAGAGGTGACCCACATGGCTGGCAGACTTCTGATCTCTTCTGATCCACCGGATGCTCCCCTCTGCAATGTATTTCACTACATCTGCCTGTTCTGCTTCCTGTTCCCCAGGCTGTTTCTCATGAATTATTTCACCTCATGCACCTCTGGCCTATAACCCAGTCCTTGTATGAATAAATAAACTATTTTTAAAAAATAGTAGTGTTCTGTTTGGGGGGATGATAAAGAATCTGTATTCTCCCATGCACATAACTAAATAGGTCCACAATTATTTAAACATTTTCAGAAATAGAGTTGGATACTTCAAACTAATTTCTTTTTTGCCAGGTTCTTGGTTTCTTGCATTTTTATTTTTCTCCTGTTTAATAAAAAAATTCCAAACACAGCAGTGTAGAAAGAAGACTCTAGTAAACATGTAAAGATTCTCTTACAGTCAGCAGATAGTAACATCTTTCTCATATTTGCTTCACTCCTCAGCTCAATTATTTCTATGTAAACCTTTCATTAACATAAAATATATTATTGCTGAACTATATTAAAGTAAATCAATATTGACAAGATACTGAATTCCTAAATTTTCAGCATCTCCAAAACTAGCAATCTCCTACATAGCCACAATGCTATTACATATGAAAATAATACAGTGGCACAAATAATAGTAACTTCTCAACGTCATTCAATACTCAGCTTATCTTGAAAAAAAAAAAAAAACTATTGCTCATGAAAACTTTCATTGAATGAGTTCTAGAGAATCTTGTTTTGGAATGCTGTTGTTTGGTACTGCTCAGATGTGATAGAAAAAGTGTCCCTTACTCTTTTTCTCCAATGCCATTATAACTTGTGGAAATAGTGCAATTTTTTCCCCTAATATTTCTGGTTTCATTTCAGAACACTGAGAATATGTTCAATGAGTTGATGAAAAAAATGAAACATTCCACTCATATGAAGATTTTAAATATTTGTTGGCTGATGAGATGGAGGAACAGTTGTTTTTTTTTTTTATGTCTGATGGATAGAAATAATTTTCTGTCTATTGAATGCTTGCCATGAGCCAGGCACTAGGCTAAGCACTTTATATCTATTATCTTATTTTATCCTGAAAAACCATCCTCCAGTTTCAGCATTGTATGTTCTCATGGTGACTGTACCCAGTTAGGCATGAGGAGTAAATAAGGACTGAAATCCAGCTTGTGTTTTATTCCCCAAACTCTATGTCCACCAAAGAGTTTGAGGTTCTTTTCCTAATTCACAGCTGTCTCCTCGGGGCTGGCTGTTGTCTTGCCAGCCTACGGTGCAGGTGCAGGCAGGACAACAACCTCTTCTGCCTCCCAGAAAAATGAACTGGAAACAAATCTGTCTATAGAGCAAATGGAAAGATCCTGAAAACGCTTGGGGGAGTACTAGAGGAGCCTAAATCTAGCTGTGGTAAAATGAGCATCTCTGTCACCGTGGCAAAGGGACTTTGCACACCCTGTTGCTGGGGTTTTATGCAGCAAGAGGAGACCGATTTTGAGCAGAGAAGACATCCATTTTTGTCTTTTCTCCACAACAAAGAACATAAAGATTTGGGACAACTGGAATGGTCTGCATGAATTGGGGAGAGTCTAGTGAGAAAAGGAATGCCAGCTTCCTTGCTGGGAGGAGCGGCAGGAAGGGAGTAAGTGTGAAGGGAAAGAAGGGGAGTGGAGACAGATTCACAAAGCAGTAGGCAAAGGCATGTGCAGGGAATGGTCCAGAAATGCTGGCTTCTGGCTTCGTTTTCTGGTGTCCAAGATTTTCATGACCAGAAGGTCAGGGTGCTTCCAGTGATAGGTAGAGGTTCCTGTTCAGTGTATAACACAATACTTTCTAATTCATGTTGCTCAAAGATCAAAATACTCAAAAGTATGGCATTCTCTTTACCCTGATAGAAATGGGATAGTATCTTTTCTTATTTTTTAAGTTTCTGTTCTTGTTTATTTAGTAAATGCCTATAATTCTCAAACATAGCCTCTGGGCCAGGCACTTTACTAAGAGATACTAATTTTATTTGATTTTCACAATAGTTCCATAAGAGCAAAATCATCATCTAATGTTACAGGTGAGCAAACTGAAGTTTCCAAGGTCATACAGTTGGTGCATAATGAGAATTAGACTTGAGTCTCAGACCACCTGACTCAGAAGTCTGCATGCATGCCCAGATGTTTGCCTTTCCCTGTGTTGTCTGCAGGGGGAACAACTATGGTTTTCTTTGAGGAGGCTCTAAATCTTTAGAGTCTGCTCACTTACCTGTAATAATGGTCTGTTGATTAAATAGCAAGTAGGAGGAGAAAAAAATGGAAGTGATTATCACTTAAAGGGAAAATAAAGCAAAAGAAAGTTTGCTTTGACTGAAGAACTCTACAAATAAAATATGAGATCTGAACAGAGATAACACATTTATTAATAGAATGTAGTAGAGAAAGACCTGGGAAAAGGCATCTTGACCACAGGTGAGGAGATACTTAGCAGGTACAAGTGTCTGGAGGACTACTAATTTTAATTTTATCCCCAAAGGGATATCAGACACTTCAGGCAAAGCTCTACTCCCTCTTTCCGCTTTCTTCCTGGTTTTAAAGTTTCACCTTTCTTGAGATAAAATTGATGCATAAAGTTTCAAGACATGCATTAGTGTGCTTCACGGTGATGTGATGTCGGTACACATGGCGAAAGGAGCCCCCTCCCTGATTAGCATTCCCATCACCTTGCATATTTATCTTTGTGTGTGTGTGTGTGTGTGAGAAAGTTTCAATTGTGTGCTCAGCAAATATCAGTCACATTTGCGGTGTTATCAACAACATCATATGTTCTGCATTTTTAATTGAGTTCAAGCACTGAATATCCAAACATTGATTTTTTTTTTTTTATTGAGTTAACACTGGCCTGGGGTGCTGATTGTATTTTAGAGGTTGGGCTCCCACACCCACAGTCCTCCATCTCTGTCCACTGTCCTCCTGCCCCACTTTGTCCATACCCCTCCCCTTGTGCATCTGGTAGCCTCAGTTCTACAGGTATAATTTTCTGGTTGTCATTGGCGGGTTTTATCTCCCCTTTGTTTTGGTTTTCCATATACCACTCGTCCTCTGACTTACCTTGTCCTACGTAATCCTCTCCAATTTCATCCATAGAAACTGCTCATTTTGTAACTGAAAGTCTGAACTCTTTCATATACCTGTCCCTCTTTAGCCCTCTCCCCCTAAACCCTGCCTTTTCTATTTTCTGTTTCTACTTGCTTGGCTAATTAATGCATTTATGTTTAGATTCCACATGTAAGGGGTATCATGCAGTCTGTGTCCTTCCTTGTGTGGTTCATTTCGAACATTATCGCCTAGGTCTCCATGCATGGGGCACAGTAGTAGGAATGGCTAACTTCTCATAACGGAATAATGATTCTGCTCTCTCCATTTTAACTGTGGCATGAAATAAGCCTGTGGAAGAGTGAGAACCAACTTTCTGGAGGACTGCTAAACATTGGAGAGAATTATAAGAGCTAGAATAGGCAATTATAAAAACAGAAAGCTTTATCTAAAAAGAGAATAAAAGAAACAGTTGTTTTGGATAGTCCATGAAAGTCCTAATAACCTAAGTTGAAGTTATTTAACAAACTTTTTCATTTTTATACAAAGCAGTGAAGCAAGGAAAGTCTTTTTGTGTGTTGTTCTGTTTTTTTCCTTAAGCCTAAAGTTCAGGGCTCATAAAAAAATCCCCAGTAAATTCCTCTTCTTATGACTTTGGGTAATTTAACTGAAGAATGGTTTATCGATTTTAAATGTAATGACAGCACTTAATTCTTGGCACTTTTGATAAAATTAAATGAGATCCCAAGTGAAGTACTTAAGCATTTGGCAAACGTGGACTCTTAAGAATGTTGTGTGGTTTCTGCACTAGTCATAAGCAAAACCCTTCCCTCCCCACAGCCTCTCCCCTCACCTCTCCAGATGTCAGCAGATCCAAATTCACAGGCCTGTTCTATTTAATATAACAGAACTTCATTGCAACCTTACTGCAGGCAAAACACTGTCTTACACAATGCTGGGACAGTAAGGCTAAATGTGATAGTCTCTGATTTCAAAGAATCTACAGCGAGGATTACATGCTCTGAACAAAATGGTTAGGAACAACTATTTCAGTTCACTGGCATGTCTGCGTTTTGGTTTCCTGATTTAAGCTGATTTTAATGTCTTTAGGTGTGGTGTATTCTCTGCATTTCAAATGCTACTGACCTTTCTGACAGTGTGCTTTGTCCAATTCTGCCACCTTCCCAGCCCTGGCAGACACTTGAGATGGAGACTGCCCGCCAATAGGTTAAGTGTGGAACAATAAGGCAGACTAGGAAAAATATTATCTGGAGAGCTGAATCTGTACAAATGCCCACTGGCAGGAGAAAGGTAAACTGGGGTGAAACTAATTTGGCCTATTTAAGAGTTTTGCTGAGGTCTACACAGATCTATTTCTACTAACTGCTACATAAAATTTTTCCTATTCTATTCACGCAGATTCCAAATTACAAAGTAAAGAAAAAATACAAAATACAGATTGGTTTCTATAATCTTCCAGATGAAAAGGCTGAATAATAAAGTATCTATGCTTATAAAACAAAGCCTCATATAGGATATAATAAAAAGTAGAAATTGCTATAATGGCTAAACTATAATTTTTATTTTTAGGCAGTATAGTTGACAAGCAACATTATTTTAATTTCAGGTATACACCACAATGATTCCGCATGTAGATATACTGCAAAATGATCACTGCAAATCTATATACTATGTATGTTTTAGCAAATTTCAAATTTGCAATATCATATTCTATCCCCTTAGCTTATCTACTATACAGCTGGAAGTTGTCACTTTTGATCTTCTTCACCCATTTCATCCATCACCAATCTTCCTCCCCTCTGGTTTCTGCCAATCTAATTGGCTTTCATTTCATATAGTTTAGTTTGCTTTGCTTTCTGTGTTTCTCATATAAGTAAAAACAAACGGTTTTTGTCTCTGACTTTTTTCACTTAGCATAATGTCCTCAATTTCTATCAAAGAAATGGCAAGATTTCATTCTTTTGCATAGTTGAGCAGTATTCCAATGCATCTGTAATAGTATTCCATGTACATTGTATGTTCTTTATCAGCTTATTCATCGAGAGACACTCAGGTTGGTTATACTGCATTGAATGGCACTGTGATAGGCCAGGAGGCTGCGTGTAGAGCAGTTACAGTGGTGGCATGTGGGTCATAGTGAGTCTGGCTACATGTAACAGTGTAGACATGGTAGAATACGGAGTCCTCAGGCTCTAGCAAGAGAGGATGTGTGCTAACCTGGCTCCTGCCAGTTCTAGCCCCAGTAAGGTAATGTGGTCAGCAAGTACTTCAGTCAGCAAGGAGAGTTCCTACACAAGCTTGCCACAACCTGGCAGATGCTTGGGATTAGCTAATGATTCTCCTTTCTGTATGACTTAGGTGCTTTTGAAATTGCTCCTTTTGTGCTGAGTTCCAGCATGAGTAAACCTGCACACTTGCCCCTTAACAGTGGACTTTCTACCCTACTGCCTTATGGGTCCCTTGGTCACGAGTACTTCCGGCATTCACAGCTAGATGTTTTAGGTGGGCCCTGACTTTCTGTAATTATGTGGTATGTCCCAAGAGTTGGTGAGCCCCATCTAGGTCATACAGACCTCATTCCTCAAGGAGAAGCTAACCTTTGTGGGCTTGACGCACACAGGCTTCTCTACTTTGGACAGTCATGCTACATTTTAGCTGATCATAATGACAAATTACTAATTATTTTAATGAAACGGTATTTCTGTAAAACTCTATTCATACTTTACAACTCTTTAGTGTTATCTTATCTGAGCTTAGCATGAGTAGCTCAGCAAAGATTCCTTCCTTATTTGCCTTGTACTTCCGGTCTACGCAATTGATGCTGATTATTTTTCATGAACAATATACCTATAATCGTTTGTAATTATTCATATGCTCTATTTAGCTACTTGACTTATAAACGCCTTGAGAGCAGGTATGGTTTTGTAAGTTATCTTAAGTAACCTCAGCACTTAGTATACAGCAGTAACTAGTCTATGACTATGTCAATCACTCCTGTCTTCTTCATGGCAAATAATACCACTGTGATCACATACCACAAGTCATATCATGTGTGGGAAAATCAAACAATCAGATGGGTAGATTTGAAGTTTCTTATTCTCTGCCATGTCTCCGTGGCAATCTATTCTATATTAGTTGGTGGTTCTCAAGAGTTATCTAAAACTATTTTATAAAGACAATAAAATGTAAACTTTGTAGGAAATTATACAAATGTAATGATATACAACTCCGAATTCAAAGCATTTCAAATGTTTGGTAAATGTGTTCGCCCTTAACACATTTTAAGATTAGAAAACTTTAGAGATTAAAATTTGAATTTGCTCAGAAGACTGCTCAAGGGCTCAACTAATAAGCCTCTCATCATTTTATCAACTTTCTCATCAGTTCAGGTCTTTCTTTTTGTCATATAAAAATTCCTAAGGTTAATAGTCTGTCTTCAGCCCTGTTCCCCAATTTAACTGTGGGGTTTAAAGTCAAACACTGATATGACACACACTATTGAGTCTATATGAATTGTCTCCATACACAGTTTTACCATGAAAATAAAACAGATTTAGAAGCTCAACTTCACCAAGAAACAGGGATACTATTAAGCATTATGAATAATATCAATAGAAACTAGCATAATTTAACTTTTATTGTTGTCATACAATGCACACAAACTTCAAGAGAGAAGTCCTTTTATTTGCCTACAAATGACAAACTAGAGGTCATAAAGTTTCTATAACTTGCTCAAGATCACTAAATTTGGTTTGAACCCTGGTAGTCTATCTATGCCTACTATCAATCCCTACATTATATGGGCTTTGTTTGAATTTCAGTTCCCAATTTTACATGCTACTTTAACAATATGCCCATGATCCTCTGAGGAAACTTATTGACCACAGAACTAGATTTCATTTTAGTTAGCATCATTCTAGATGCTAAATATTACTGTAAGTCGGTTCTTCAGCTTTTATGAAATAGTATGATATGATTAAATGCTCAATAAATAGCCCCTGAGTGAATGATAATATGACTGTAGATAGATCCCTTCCTGATTGAACTCTTAATTGAAGTTTTCATTGTATCATAAGTTGGATTCAAGAGTATTCAATCAGTGGAATCTAAGAGAATATTTGCTGCCCCTTCTACTCAATGCTGCCTTGAAAAGAAAAAAAAAAAAAGGTATGAAGGTATGAGTGTTATCAGGGTATTTCCTATGCATTTTATTACATTTTTGAAATTGCTATTAATTTTCTTCAATTCACTGCCATTTTAATACCTACTAGGCTGTGATTATATAGCAATTTATTTGCTATCTTTTCCTTTTCCATCAACAATACCAAGGCATAATTAAACCATGTACTCTCGGGAAAAGATACTTTTTGAACACAGAAGTAAAAGAGAAAAAATATCTTCAGATATTACCTCAAGAAAGATAGTCCAGTAGCCAATTAGTTACCAACTTAATGTCATTATTTTAATGTCAATTATACTTTGGCAAGGGAAACTAATTTGAATAATTTATTAAAAAATACTTTCATCAAGACATTGTTGGTTTCAGTACTACATACATTTCAGGTGTAGTTTCTCATGTCAGCAAGTGTATATTTCACACAACACCCAGCACTGGTATCCAGTCACCGATCATCACCCAACATTCAACCCCTCTGCATAGCCCACTCAGTACTTTTGAATTTACTAATAATGTGTTGTTGTTGGGGTTTAAAATGTAGTTTTCAGTCATAAAATCTTAAATTATCACATTAAAAATTATAATCTCTGGGATATTAAAACATAGCACTTAAACAGGGACAAACATCTCTCATGTGGCCTCAGAAAGCTATCAAATGTTGTAATAATTGGTAGCTTTTGCTAGAGATGAGACCTCACTACCCTGAATATGTAGCAGGCACATGATGAGCAGATGCAAATTCATTTAAATCCCCTGCAAGTTATTTGACATGAGCTTCTTTGGCATTTTTCCATTTCATAAATAAATGCATCCTATTACATTTATTTACATTGAGCTTCAGGCTAGTAGAGAAAACTCATTTAACAAATATCAAGCTAAACTCTGATAATTTGGCAGGAACATCTCACAGGGAAAGGCTATAAACATGAGGCACAGAAAACTCAGCAAATGCAAAACCCTATTTATGACTCTCTTTTGGCTTGGTTATATTCTACAGGTCATGGGTTGGAAGGAAAATTTCAGGAATTTTTCTATTTTTCCTTCCTGCATTGCTTTTCACACTAAGCACTTAGGACAATATTGCTTTCCCCCCACCCCAAACATTTTGTCTTTGGAAATGAAGTGATTGTTCACCAGAAAAAAGAGAGCAGAGGTGTTCTAGTCTGTAAGACCAGCATGGTGTGTGAGTCTCACATCCCTCACATTCTAACAGGATCCTGGTGGCAAAGGAATGCTCTGGGAAGCTTCTTCTATCAAACTCAGGGACCCATGGCAGGACAAGAGAAAGTTAATCTGGAGTAAACAAAAATATGTCTGTAGAACCCAACATAGTTTGGGGCCCTCTCCATAGGTCTTCTGAAGTCAATTTCTCAGTAGGGTGAATTTGAGTGGTTCAGAGTAACTGCGAATGAACGTGAGCTCCATTTGGGAGAAGACTTGCTGGACTCCCAGGAAGGCAGCTCTCAGGGCCATTGTGACGCCACATGTTGATCTTACAGCATTTCGAGCCTGTCCAGTGTTCTTTCCACTAAGAAGGGTCATTTCCTTTCCCAGAATAAGTTTTCACTTCCCCAGCGTTTGGCTCCATGTAGTCATTTTAAGGAATTGCATATTTTACTGTGAGATTAAAAGCTACTTCTTATAATAAAAACAGAAACAAATATAGGCTCTTCCAGTGGCCTAGGGGTTAAGACTCACTGCTATCACTGCGACGGCCCACCACAACCGATCACCTGAGCTCCATCCCCAGCCAGGGAGCTGACCCATATATGGCACGGCAGACCTCTCCTGTCTTGCCCACTGCTCCCCTCAGCAGTGTACTTCAGTCAGTCAGCCTGTTCTGTTCCCCACTCTGTCTCTGGTGAATCTTCTCATTTCCCTTTGGAATTCCAGCAGTATAAGGCCCTAATAAAGTACTGCACACTACAAGCTAATAGATATTCAAATCTTCTATCTTCAGCTTTCTCCTAGGACTGTGAAGTTGAAGGCACATGCCTGGTCAGGTTTCCCCATGTGCTACTCCCTGCAGCAAACTGACCTGCATCTCCAGACACAAGTCTAGGCCTAGGACAGCTCCACTTGAGGTATGTCAGTATTAAAAAGTGGGAGATATGAGTCACTGTCCACATGACAAGGACCTTCATTTAAGGCAACAAAATGGGGACCGGTCTGAAAACTGCTATTTGACTATCAGCTTAGTTCATTCCATGTAAACTTACTGAGTTCTTTTCTCCAGAATCTTGACTTGGGTACCAGAAAGACACAGATGATATAAAAATATGTGAGCCTTTCAGTTAATAGTCCTACTTCTATTTCAGTAGTTGTGGACATTTGAAGTCCTAGAGAGAATGAAATGAAAGATTCCTGAGAAAATCATGGGTCTGATTTTCTTGCCTGTAGATAGGTGGGGTCATAGCCAAGCCAGGATATTACAATATCCCAACCCCTTAACCTCTGAAGCTCTTTTATCCATTTTTTTCCTCTCTCCACACCATAAGCATCCATCTAATCTGGCTCAGATTTTATCTTATCCAGAAGTCTTGTCATTCCTGAGATTTTTCATAATTTGTATAGCAGTGGCCATGTTGTACAAATAAACGTGACTGATTTCCACCAGGGAGGTGATATTAGAGTTAATTTTTAAAACAATTATTTGAGATAACAGAAAGAACAGGGCCTCTTTGAAGGCCTAAGGGTTATAACTCACCACTATCACCACAAAGGCCCACTAAGACAGCCCAAGTTCCCTCCTCTACCAGGGAGCCTACTCACATGGTGCAGCAGATCTCTCCTGTCTTGTATGCTGCCCTCTCAGCAGAGTATTTCAGTCATTCCACTTATTCTGTTTCCCACTCTGCCTCTGATGCATTCCCTCACCCCCACACCTCTGGCCTATTCCTCAGTTTTATGCAAAATAAATATTTTTTAAAATATCAGGAAGAATGTTATGTAATGTTGGGCCCTTCCTGGTGGCTCAAGGGTTAAAGTACAGCATTTTGAAGCTGGCCTCAACTGCTTCAGCGAATTAGATCCCTGCCCTGAGGTGATCCACTTGGTGCAGCAGATATCTCCTGACTAGCTGCTCCCCTCAGCAGTATATTATCTGCCTGTTCTGCTCCATTCTGTCTCTGGTGAATCCTCTCACAGCCCCTGCACCTCTGGCCTGTACCCTAGTTCTGTATGTTTAAATAAATAAATCATTGAAAAAAAAAAACAAAAAACAAAAAACTGTAACTTTCCCGGGCATCTGTCTTGTGGAGCCTTGGCAAAGAGTAGAGAAGAGTAGTTTGAAGTTTGCTGATACCTACCTCTTTCTTTTCTTATGATTAGTATCAGCTCTGTGCAGCATGTTTAATGTCAGTTAATTTCTTATTTCATTTAAGCAGCTGCCCTTCAGTGGGAGTGGCTACAGGGTCACAGCAAATTATTGGTTCTCTTTCTTTTGGTGGGACTCCACAGGCAGTATTGCCAGCAGGGTATTATCCATTCCATAAAGGAGCAATAGAATGTTGTGCTTAAAACTTTGATCTTTGTCTCATTTCCTTCCTAACCAATTCAGAGTTCTCTTTGGCCCTGGATTAAGGGCTCAAACTAATTTATTATTATTTTTATTATATTTTTTGGTGGTAACAATAAAGATCAATTTAACTGTCTTCCAGTGCTTTTCAACTAATTAGCCTTTTGATCTCAATAAATAGATGAGTTCTTTTTATATAATTTATTGACTTAATTATTTAATTTCCCCTTAAACAAAACAGCTTGAGAGAGTATATCAGGTACTAAAAAAAAAAAAAGTTTGCACAGGTTGGAAGGATTGTATAATATTCAACCAGCCAAGGAGGTTTAATTCCAGAATTTTGTAATTTTACCTGGATAGAAGATACATTTATAAGATAAGATCTGTTTTCCTGTCAAGTTCCTGAAAGGGTTAACAATTAGGAGTTTAGGGAATGATAAGCAGACATTTTTCTCCTTATTTGATGATTGATAATTTAATAATTTTTCTCCTACATTTGATAATTGTAGTTTTATTTATTATTTTTTTTAAGAAATCTTTTTTTTTTTTTTAAGATTTATTTTATTTGTACATACAGAACTGGGGTACAGGCCAGAGGCTCAGGGGCGGCGAGAGGCTTCACCAGAGACAGAGTGGGGAGCAGAACAGGCAGACCGACGAAGTACACTGCTGAGGGGAGCAGCGGGCGGGTCAGGAGAGGTCTGCCGAGCCATGTGGTCACCTCTGGGGCAGGCGGGAATTGAACTCATGCGGAGGCGGCCTTAGCTTTTCAGTGCAGTGCTTTAATCCGCTGCGCCACCAGGGAGGGCCTATTGTTTTATATTTTAATGTAGTTCCTTAGAAGACTAAAATAGAAATCACATGATTTCTATATTGAATATATACATCTATACTACCAGATGTATAAGAAATCCAAGAATTATATTTTACATGCTTGGTATTTATGTCCTGTTTCTTTATATAACAATAGAACAAACACATTATTGGGACATTAATGACTGAGAGAAAGTGTTGTATGAGAAAAATTATAGTTAAACTGTTGTGCACACCCACACAGTTTGTATTATAACATTATCTGTCATGTTATTACTGCTCCCTCTCATCTCTTTAAGTCTTGTTTGCTCTTGTGGCTGTTTTTCCTTCTGACTTCTTACCCTACTTTTGGTCTCTGCTTTCTGTCTAACTATAAGGATCCTCCCTCACGGCCACGAATTCAGAGTTCTTGACAAACAATCCCTTTACAGATAGAAAGTGATTTCATTGTCAAAGTAAGCAGCAGCTTCAACAAATATTTCTGTTTGAGAGAGGGGTTACAAATCAACTATTCTAAAGGTAAACTTATGATTTTAGATGTACTCAGATTTTCCCTAGTTACAAATATTATCTGTCCTCATTTTATCCCATTCCAGCTTCCTTTGCTCACCTGGCATTAGCATTTTTTTTCATTTTTATAGACAGCCAAACATGATCCAAGCTTTTATATATGTTGTTTCCTGCTTTCATCTTTTCCTCTAGCTTAAATGTCACTTCCTATGAGAAGACTTCACCAACTATCCCTTGCCTATATGTACCCTGTTACACTTGATGATGAAATGTTCCCTTTTTAAAAGCTTTTTCTAGAATTTCTCATTTTCTTTTCAATGCTCTTGTTTTATCTGTCACACTAGAATCTAACTTTCATGAAGCTGAGGAATATGCCAGAATTGTTCATTATTGCATCTTTCAGACTTAGCTCTGAGCCTGGCACTTAGTAACTACTCAACCAATACATGTTTAATAAATAAACTGTTCTTCATTCACTGAGATGGCCAAGGAGAATTGTTTTTATTATAGTTGAATAGCCACAGCTAACAAGGCAGAAGAATGGGAAAATAAAATTCCTCTTCTTTACTATTAAATTTTATTTTTATCATATGATGGGTTACCTCTTTGCTGTATTGCAATTACCAGTATCCCTTCTAATAGTGTCTATGTGACATCATTCATCTATATATATATATATATATATATATATATATATATATATAAAGATTTATTTATTTATTCATATAGAACTGGGGTACAGGCCAGAGGCTCAGGGGCGGTGAGAGGCTCCACCAGAGACAGAGTGGGGAGCAGAACAGGCAGATCAACGAAGTACACTGCTAAGGGGATTAGCGGGCGGGTCAGGAGAGGTCTGCCACGCCATGTGGTCACCTCCAGGGCAGGCGGGAATCGAACTCATGCGGAAGTGGCTTTAGCTTCCTAGTGCTGTGCTTTAACCCGCTGCACCACCAGGGAGGGCCCTCATATATATTTTTTTAAATACTTGTTATATTTTTACTTCTCAGTTTAATGTTTCCATTAGCTCAATGCAATAGTGACCTGCAGGGTGATGATTATCTTATAATATCTCCATTTCTCTGAGAATCATCCCCACTGGAGGAAGGTTTATAGACAGCTTTGCATTGTGTGATACTCTTTGCAAAACCATGTTTTCTTGGTGATTCAGCTGTGTGAATGCCTTGAAATGAGCTGGTATCTACTCAGAAAGCTATGAAAAAACCATCACGTTCTGTGCCTGTAAAAAGAAGTGAAATCTCTGAGACAAAGAGTTGATGGAAAGGAGCCATGGCTGTATTTCTCCATACCTGTGTATTTTCTGTCTCCAAGCCTCTGAATGTGCTCTCTGTGTTATTCACTGTCCCCTAAGAAAATGATTCTTTTTCTTGAGCCAGCTAGAATTGCTTTCTGTTATCACTAGAAGAACTGTGTAGCTAAGGTACATTATTAACAAGTGACCAGTCTCCAGTATGCTCCAGTAGGAGCAGTAAATTCCTTCTTTAGATTCCCTCTTGTTTCTTTCACAAAGATTAATATTTCTTCTCTCATAGTCTGATGGACAAAATATTGAATCCCTTGAGTTACCTTGCCACTTGTGTTACACGTTCCTCTTTTGAATTGTGTTTTTCCCACCATCAGGTGATTTTTCATACTGTTAGATATTCCTCTGAGAACTCCTCTTCTCCTGCTGTGCTTCTCGACCTTTCTTAGGTTCAGACATTCCACATTATTTTGGACTCAAGTTCCATCTACAAGCCTTTTGATTTCACTGACTTTGGCCTTTCTCTGCATTAATTTCTCTGTATCTTTTCTCCTTACCTCTTGTCTTACTCTCTGTTTGTTTGTTGTTTGTTTTCACACAGCTGCTCCTACTGAGGAAAGTATTTGACCTCTTCTGAAAAAAACAAATTTCTACCTATTGTTTTCTCATGGTAGCTCTTATTTATCCTTAGATTCTTACTTTTTTTCCTTTTATTTTTTTTTTCCATTTTAAACATAAACTTTCATCTTGATTGTCCTCAAAGTGTTCCCGAGGTCTTATTGTATGGTGTTTCCCCCACATCATTCATTCACCCCTGAAAGAAGGAGACTCAAGTCTATTCAGGTGCAAAGGTGGTCTCTCTGTGCTGTGACCAGCTCTTAGGTATTTGTCTAAATTAGGTCCTTTGTCAGTCCAGAGATTATAGAGAAGAAGGGTGCATTAGTCTGGGTTCTCCAGAGAAATAGAATTAACGGAAGATCTCTGTCTATCTGTATGTCTGTCTGTCCATCTGTCTATCCATCCATTCATCCATCAATCCATCCATGTGCCCTACTTATCTCCTGGGAACTTCAAATTGTATCATAAGATTATGGCGGGATCCCAGGATCTGAAGTCAGCAGGTTGGAGACCCAAGAAAGTTAGTGGTATAATCTTGAGCCTGAGTCCAATTCTGAAAGTAGGAGTTGAGGTATGTCTATCTTGAAGAGAACCATGCAGAGAGAGTGAAGTCTCCCCAACTCATAGTTGTGGTTTTATTCAGATGTTTAACAAACTGGATGAGGTCCACCTACACTGCCTCAATCAGCCTGTCAACTCAATGCTCATCTCATCCAGAAACATCTTCACAGTCACACCCAAAGTTATACCATTATTTAACATAATATTTGGGTACCCTGTGGCGCAGGTCAGTAGACATACACAAAATGTGCCATGACAGAAAGTTTAAAAAATTACCTGAACTGTGTCTTCCTATCTTGAAGTTATCCAAATCCTGAGGTATCTTTCAGGGCTCTCCTTCTCTTAGTGTCTTATGTTAGAAAAGAGAAGAGGCCAAGAGTATCAGACTGACGCAGACTTTATTGAAAGCCTATGCGATGACAGCTCCCTACAGGCCAAGAGATGTGCCCCAAAATGGGTGTGCAGGTCTTTAATAGGGTTAGGCTACTACTGGAATTTTTGGTGTATGGAGGGTATCTCTTCTGTCAGAGGGTTCTGCTGGAGTTGTGTACTCTTCAACTTTATCTCTGATTCAGCTTTTCTCTGGTTTCCTGGTGCCTCCTTGGCTGATTTTATGAGGGGCCTATGTGTGCTCTCTTTAGCTTACACTTGAATTCCTGTTCTCAGGGAACTATTTATTTATTTTCTCCTCTCACATATTTTTTCTAATGCTATTCTTTCTCTTTATTTCTCAGTTTGATCCAGGAAGGAATGTTCACAAAAGGACCCTTCTCAGGCATTTGAGGATAACTAGACCTAAGAAAGTGTTAGAAAATAGAAAGGTGATGTCCTCTCCACCAGCCCCATAAATTAAAACTCTAGATAGCTTTTTTTTTGTTTGCTTGTTTGTTTGTTTTTTAAGACAGTCACTCCACCAACAGGATTTCTTTCACTAAGCAACAAATGGCTCAGTTGTTTCCTCCCCTTTCTCTCCCTCCTTTCTGTCCAGAAGCCCCAAATCCCTGTTTGATTCATTTAGATATTAGTTTAACTAATTTTTAATTGAAGTATAGTCTCCATAAATATAAATTTAGAGATTCACTGTTCTACCCAAAGACAGTTTCCTCCTGGAAAAACTATTAAAATACTATTCAGTTCTGCTTTGTTTATTCTTGCAAGAAGTCATTCATTCATTAAACTTTAAGGAGTACCTACTTGGCATCTGTTAAACATGGGGATGCAAAATAAAGGTGAAGTTGTGTTATAACAGTGCTTTAAGTGACAGCTATTAGCAAGCTGCACTAAGACTTAGTGTTTATTGCATTTACAAGGAAGATTCAGAATAAGAAAGAACTGCATTGTCTCAGAGCATTCAAGTCTTTAGTCCTGGTTTGGAGCCTCAAGTCTTCTGAGCACCAGCCTGGCCTCTTGCTCAGGGAAAGCTGAAAAGAAAAACTGAAGTATCAAAGTACCTTAAACATCGAAAAACTAAAAGATCAAGAAAAAAAGGAACAAAGCACACATTTGTTTAGGCTACTAATGATGTTTAAAAGCAGTGCAGACTTCCTCGGGAAATTGATAAATGTGAGTTGAAACTGCAGCTTAATATAGAGGGCGCGATCTAGCATGAGTGGGCAGTTGTCACCAGAGATTATTTGCTAGAAATGTGCCACTTAAGCTGAGTCTTTGAAGATGAGCGGACTTAGCAGGTAATGAAGCATGTTCTTATGTGTTGGCAGGTGGAGGTGGGAAGTAATGGTGGGGAAAATTCAATAACTCCACAGGGATGTTTCACTGATAGGACTCAAAACATCCTAAATTAATCTGAGTAGTGCAGATCAGAGATGAGAAAGGGAAAATGGTACAATAGCCGGAACCTATGTTGAAGAAGCAAAGGTCTTCATAAAAACCTGAAAAAAAGTTACTGCACCAGAAACAAAGCTCTCAGACGGTCTGTATGCTTCTTCTCTAGGATATATTTTCTTTCCTTAAAAACACCTTCAGGTCCTCCCTGATGGCACAATGGGCTAAGATGTGACACTGCAAACTGGCCACAGCCACTTCAGTGCGAGTTTGATCCCCAACTGGGAGGATCCACGTGGCGCAGCCGGCTTCTCCTGACCTGCCCACTGCTCCCTTCAGTAGTGTACTTCATCAATCTCTCTGTTCTGACTCCCACTCTGTCTCTGGTGAGTCCTCTCACCGCACTGTACCCCAGTTCTGTATGAATAAATGAATTTTTTAAAAAAGTCAATCTTGGACTCTAAGTTGAAAGTGCCTACTGAAAGTCTTTCAAGTCTGCCACCCTTCCCCTGAGACTGCCAGTCCATCACACCACCTTAGAAACAGTCTCCACAGTCCCTGCACAATTGTTTCCTCTCTGGAAAGAAAAATCATGTTTTTAACCTTAGCTTGTGAAGTTTGCTCTTATTGGCTCATTCATTTTTCTCTACTCTCTTCAAGATCCAATTTTTCTAATGCTCAGTAGCTCTTGCTGAATGACTTATTTCTAGGGCTTTGAATTACTGCAAACAGGTCTCTTAGGTCTATCCCAGTGGAATCCATAATCAGTGCTTCTATCATGTAACATCTCGCCCGGCAGCATTTTGCATCCTTTTTTATTTACATCACCACAATGATTCATTATATCATGGCAATCTTCCCTCACACTTTTCTGCCAGAAGTTTTCCTCTCTTTTCTCTCCCTGTTCAATTCATGTTGCCAGTAGAGAAGGCACAGCAGAGAAATTAGCAATAGGTGTTTCTTTTCTTCCCATCATTTTCAACGTAACATCTACTTTTCTTCTCTTTTTCTTCCCCCATTCCAATTCTTCAGCTGTAGCTAATTAGTCACTTTTGAAAAGGTTCTGTTTGTACTTGGGAACTGACACAGGACCTCTGCAGATACCACCTCAGTTAAAACAAGGCACAGGCAAGCTCTGAAGAACTCAGTGTGTGCCTCTTGGGCCTCCTACCTCCTTTTGGTGAGCCCCCACCTTGACTTTCCACGCCGGCATCTGGGAAAGTTTCCAAACTGGAACAGATCCATCCTCACTGTTGTCAGAGTCCTCTCTGCCTCCAATTCTTAGGTTTCCTCTGGTTTACGGCAACATCCCCAGTTACTCACACTCTTAAAGGATATAGATATCTACCCAGCAAGCCACAACTTGATTTAGATCATTTAATCCAATGAAACATTGAAGGAAAGGGGGGCCTTGAAAATGAACACTCATGAAGCCATTTTCAGTCATTTGAGATCTGCTAGAAGAGAATAAATGGTGCCATTTGAATTAATTATATGTAAACTCTCATACATGACAGTGAACAGTCCTCATTATTTGAGATTTTCTTCTTTGACCAAGAAGACAGCTTCAAGGGGAAGCTGGAGAACAGAGGGAGAACTACATCAGCTCTGGTAACTAGTAGGTAACAGATACCACACATAGATCATGTCTACATCTGAGTAGAATTTCTTCTCACAAAACTAAACAAGAACAGCAGTAGTATAAATTTTGTCCTGCTCCCTGAGTTCTACCCTGGGTGTCCAGAAAGCCTCAAATTGAAAAGAAAATATAGAAATCTGAGGCTTTCTTTTTGTTGACAATATTTCCCTCAGTCCTGAGATCATGACCCATTCTTGACTCTCCATCTTCTGGCTGTGAGGTTGTCTGAGGGGACTAAACAACCATGCTCAACCCTAGTCCCTCGTAGGAGCCCCTTTGCAAGGAACCCCATTTAGGACCAGGGCCACCACTTGCTGTTGCCTCTGATGCTTCTTTCTAATGTGAGAAACAGGCAGAGAAAAAGATCAGGACAACTCATCCAAAATAAACTCCTGTAGTGCACCATGGACGCAGGGTGAACTTCTGGAGACCACATATGTGCCCCCTGTGGGGTGGGACGCAGCGTGGATAGTGCTGTTGTCTTTATGCTTTTTATAATCCATTCTAGAAATGAATAAATGGAAGCAAAGCATGGAAAGGTGTGTGGTTAGAATCCATGAAACACAGCAGCATCACTGTGCAGACCTGAGATCTCTGACCACCAGCCTCGCCCCCGCTGTCCCTGGAAGCTGCCTCTTCCAAGCCCTCATTCTTGGTCAGAAGTCATATTTTTTCTGAACAAAAAGAAGCAGCTCCATTTTAAAAATTCTAAGCATGTGTTTTTTTCTCTCCAAATACTGAATTGATGCATTTATCTAATCTGTACACACAGAGCTCAGACTTTATTGTGTTCTGCTAGAATCACATTCCAGGGCTTTGTGGTCAGTGTTATGCAATGCCACTCTGCCATTTTGTGCTCTGCCAGATTTTTTGAAACAAGTGTAATTATGCAAATGCACTTGATTATTCATTTTAGTCTTGTTCAATTATTGATTTTTTACGGGGCCCTCAATGGCTTGAACAGAGCTTAGTACCAGCTCATCTCGTATCTAGCAATGAGATGTGGGAAAGGACATGATTCTGATACAAGCAACTGTGCTGAAGGACAGCAAGCAGCTTCAGAAAAAGTCACACTAGTTGCCACCAACTATTACTAGGGAAAGTACCAGCTATTATTGTCTGTCCATTGTTCCTGACTGAAAGGCCATTTCATGGACTGGAGGAGCATTGACACTTGAAATTATAGGTTGGAGGTGAATGGAAATGAAACTCGTTTAGTAACTTCCAACCATTCCAAAGCTGCAGTATTTCCAAATTCATGTCACTTTGAGCTTTAAGTATGATAAAGAGGAGAAAGTAGACACAAATAGAAATACACTAGAATGTTTTGCCCTTCTCAAAAGAAAGTACGAGAACATAATGCTACTGGACAGAAATCGAATAATGGCTGTCTTTACCATGTGTTCACCTGAGCTGTGATCATATGCCACAGGTTTTGCATACTTTAAATAAACTTTATTCTGACTTCTCTAACTTGTCTGACATTTACTCATTCTGTAGGTATCAGTTTATACATTACTTCTCTCTGGAAGTTTTCCCTGAGCACTTCATTTCCATCCTCACCCCATACTGGGTTAGAACCCTTACTATGTCCTTTGGTCACAGCTTGCCACTTATTTTACTTACCAGTTTGCTAGTTTAATTGTATGACTTCCCACCTATAAAGATGAAGGCCATGTCTGTGCTGCTTATACTGAAACATACCCAGCAGCTAACACTATGCTTTAGATATGATAACCATTTAATAAATAATCTATTGAATAAATGATAGAGAATTGGGATAGGGATTCAGACTTTGACCCTGATGTCCTCTTGAAAGTCAGAAGGATTCACCTAACTTTGCAGCAATGTCTGTTTCTCATTGTTAAACACTGCATTATCTTTTCTAGTGTAGAGCTGTGTCAAATTGATTGATGAATTTTGTGAAGACATTGGACAGTAGAGGCTATAGTATTTGTCCAACAAACTTCACCTTATTTTTTCTTCTACTAACCTGCCTCGTCCCTCTTCTCTTCTTCCCCTAACTGCCAGACAGAGATAAGACCCAGCCCTGATCAATGATGGCTTCACCAAGATTGACATTAGAATAAGACTTTTTTCTTTTTTTGCTGATGGGTTATTGAGTTGGAAATTTGGACTAGGGGCCACTGACAACCATATTGTCTTGTTTCAGAAAAAGTGTACAAATGAAGCCAATTAAATCAAGTATGGTCAGTTAAAGTCCTCAGATCTTAATTCTTGCAGGTCTGTTTTTGCTCCCATGAGTTTCCCCAGGAAACATTTTAGTTAGGAAACTGAATTTTGACTTCTGAATTTTCAACATGATTTTGACTTCTCTTTCTTGTAATTAAAGGAGTTCTGAACAATGCAGTGATTAAAGTGCACTGAATTTCAAGAAGACAGGGAGAAACACTGAAGTCAGTGGAAAGTGCTGCTATATCCTAAGTTTCCATGTTTAAATCATCTTCAGACTCTTAAAACTCAAAGCCGTGGTAACTCTAAAAATTGTTACCTCAAGTCCAATGTAAGGGGAATGTTTTAGTAATACTTCTGGTGTTGGTGACTAAGTATTGGGAGGGACAGAAGTCAAACAGATAAGCAATTAACTATGATTTCAAGGAAATTACATTGACAGAGTAACCTTAAAACTGACAAAAGATACCCTATAACTACTCAAGCCCCAAGGCTTTTACCACAGCTGTAACTGTAATGGTAAAAATTGTAAGTGAAAATAATTTTAATAACAAGAAAAATGAAGTCCAAATTCTGTTCCAGGCTCAACCAAGGAAGTCAATGGTTCTGGTCAACATATCCAGAAGTAGGCATTTTCATCCTAAGACTTGCATATGCTGTGGGCCATAATGTTTCTTCTTTCTGTATTTCCAAAATGGGAGAATTTATTGCAGATACTACGCACCCCTTCATAATTTTATATTGGCTATGTTTGGGATGGTCATATTATTTGGCAAAGTTATGAGAAGATTTGGATCAGATACAGCAAATAATGGGATTTAGGTAGTCCCTTTGGAGAGAGAGGGTGGATGTGTTTACTGTTTTACATAGGAGACCAGCATGTTGACAGGTGGTAATTTTTTGAATTAATGCTGGTGAGGGAGGCTATGATGTCAAGTGGAAGAATGTAGAAAACATGTTAGCTATTTTGTTATCCACAAAGCGTTTCTAATTTCATGCTCCTTCTCTCTGTTTCTTCATCTACAACGACATCTTCACCATAATTGCTTCCCTGTGTTGAGAAATGTTTTTCATGGGAAAGAGACTCTTCTTTATGTTGGACATACCCAAACAGAAAGTATGAATCTGAGATTACTGCAATTAGAGGATATGAAGTTTCTACTCCTAGGCTTATTTTCCTATCATTGAGAATTAGAGGCTCTGGACCCTAAGTTGCTCACTCATCCTGAGTGTACTCCAATATCCTACTCACCTTTTTAAACCAATAATATATGTTCTATTTCATGTAGTTTGACATGATTTTGACACTTGTAACCAGAATTGTGCATTCAATGGCATATTCTCATTGTCCTTCTCATAGATCACAGTTGCCATTTCAGTGTCATCCTGTCACTTGCCATAGTCCATTATTGGCCTGTTTTAGGTTTCAGTAGTACTGGCTGCTATCTGAAACAAGCTTTCCAGAAAATGCCTAATTTTCCATGTGTTTATTGCTTATGTCTTTCTTCCTATCCCTATCTACTATTAAAAACTAAGTTCCATAAGGACAGAGACTTCATTTGTTTTATTCATCAATTCCCCCAAGGTGTAGAACAGAAACTTCATACAATAGATGTTTCTCAGTAAATATTTATAAGTTATAAGTAAGTTTTATAACTTACATAGTATAGAAACTGAGCAGCACCAAAGGAACAGGAGTCAGCTTAATGAGGTATCCATAGGTATGCACTGATACTGCTAGTTTCCTGCTACTTCACCAACTGATGTCGATTAGTTTGCCCTTTTCTCTCCTTCAGCTGCCTTTATTTAGACGAGCCTTACCACTCAATTTTCATACTACTTCTTGGCATCCACTTCTAGGACCTTCAGCTGTTTTTCAGTCCAAATCTCCAAACTCAGTCCATATCCAACTGCCATCCATGCTTATTCACTGGATGATTAAATTACTGAAAATGATACTTTTCCATTCGATTTATCATCCAATGAATGCAAACCCCCCCATATTTCTTGAGTTCCTTAAGACCTACTGGAATAATTTCCTCAAGCTTTGTATAGGGGAAAGGTAATTAAATATTTATTTTCTTAAATGTTTCCAGTACTTTATTCTTTTTCAGATACTTTGAATGGGTTAATTTCAGTTGAATGGGTTCATTTGAGTGGGTCTGCTCAACATTCCTTATGAAGTAGACTGGGATGGGAATTAATACCCAAAATTCAGAAATGAGAAGTCCAAGGTACAGAAAAGCTTACAGTTTTTCTGAGATGACATAGATGGTGAAAGCAAAGCCTATATGTAAATTCAGTCTTTTGCTTCTGCATAATATATGAGAATCTAAGAAGATGGTCTCTTGGGATGAAAAATAAATCACAGGGCATTGGTAAGGTGATAGAGACTAGACCACAAAACTCAATATGACCATGTTTTACTAGATTTACAAAACAAACTAGGAAGGCTAATCTAAATAGTATCACTGGTCAAATATTGGTATTAAAAAGAATTCTGCTGCTTGCCTTTTTTATGGTACTGTTTATCAAACCACAGATGCAAGGGGGTAGAAAAATTATACTTTTGAACACTTTGCATTTTCCCTGTTTTAAGTAAAATCCAATATATCATAGGTCTGATGACATTTTAAGAGTTTCAAATGTGCAATAGTTTTCATCACATGAATCATTCAAACAGAGGCCACTGTACTGAGCAATGACTCACAGTAAACACCTCAAAGAGAAAAAAATCACATTTTCCTCTGTTGCAGCCATGATGTAAATGAAATAAACCCACCAAAGTCATGACTATGCTGCAGAAGATCAGAGGCTTTTATTATATATATGGCAGAAACAATTCCTGAGAAAGGCCAGCAAATGAAGAGCAGGAATTTCTGAGAGTCAGCCCTATTGCCAGCTAACAGGAAGTGGGACCCCAAGCAAGTCTATTGAATTTCTCTTGCCTCATTTTCATCATTTGTAAAATAGTAAAAACAACTCCATTGTTTGGCATAGTCCAGCTTTTTCAAGTTAGGAAAGTATGAAGTGTGAAATGACAGCTAGAGTGTGAACTGAAGTGAGAGGATCATCACTAGGAAGACAGGAGAAGCCTTTTCAGGTTCACCTACTGCCTCTGCCATGAGGGCTTGGCTGCTGTTGATGGGGGATGGCAGTGGCCATCAGACCAACCTGGTCCACTGCTCTGGAGGGTGGACTGTATGAGTTCTGACTTGGACTGACCATGGATCACAGATACAGAATTACAAATAGTGACAGGTGGTAATAAATAACTCTCTCAGCTTCCCTTTCTTCCTTCTCCTGGACCCTTAGGCTTACTGCGTTCTTTCTGCTCCTTTTAACAGCTTTCTCATTATGTTCTATCCATCATCCAAGTACAATTCAAGTGCCAGTTCCTCCTTGAAGCACTACTCTATCTACTCAGCTGGCATTCTCCTCTATGCTCTAGCCACATTTGGTTTGGATTTCACTGAATGCAGCTTGCATTCTACCAGGCACTAAATTGATTATATACCTTGTCTGTGTTTTATATACCTACTACAACATAAGCTAGAAGAGATGGTTGTCTATCTATTCTTCAATGTTTTTCCCAGATGAGGTGTTCAGTAAACAAGATATGATGGCCTAGAGTTTATGCTGTACAGTCAGAAATACAGACTCAAGCTTAGCTATACGGTCTACAAAGTGTATGGTCCCAGATGAGTTATCAACCTCTCTAAGCATCAGTGTTTAGTATAAGTTTTGTTGTTGTTTAGGATTATACGATAACATCATGCACAGTTCTCAACATTGTGGTACCTGCTAAGCACCAGACCTGTATTAAAAGACAGTATTTATGTTGAATTATCTGTGTACTGTAGCCACATTCCTTTCTTCACTGTATGAAAAATGAGTTTATGTGTGTTAATGAAAAACAGGCCTTTATGGATGGTGGCTTTATGATGATGAACCAAAACAGTATTGACAAAAATTGGGAAACAAAGGTTCTGCATTTTAGATTTAGAAAGCTATGGAGAAAAGGTGACTGGTGTTCGAAAGCATCAATTGCAAACTCAATATGTAGTGAAGGCCTCAGGTAACTTAATTCAGAGGAACAGTTGTATGGGTGTGCCAAGTGCCATATTTGTTTGTTTTTAAAAGAATGAGAAGTAAAGATTAGACAAAGACTGAGAAAAGTAAAGAGAGAAAATATTTTGTGGGATTCACCCCAACACTATGTCATGTTAGGCAGAGAGGGGATAGAGAGTCCTGGGCTTGCATACCTGAGTGTTGAATAACATATTTGGAGACCCGTCAATGAGCCTCGGCCAGGAGACTCATACCTTGCTAAGAAAGGCCAGAGAAAAGGGACCCAATGTTCAGAGAAAAGGGGTCCTTATTTTCTGGGAGTGAGGAAGCCCAAAGTTGAAAGTCCAGCTCGGCCATTAGAACATGCTAAGGTTAAGTTTGTGACTGAGCTGTAGAGTGATAATCCTCTTCTGTCTCAAAAGTTAAACATTTATAAATTCTTTACAGTTTTTCAACGTGATCTTGATTTCTAAAGCACCTGTAAAATGAATGAAACAATGTTAGTGCATAGAGGGATTTGGGAGTGGATAAAACTTAATGTGTTGCCAAATAATAGTAAGTTGCTTGCTGAGCATGAAATTAAACAAGTATAATTCATTAATTATAGGACATATTATCACATTTTAATGTCTTCAAAATACTAATATATATTAAACCAAGTTGTTTTATAGTTATATTAGCCAGGCAGTAATTGAGATGTGACTTATTCAAGTTTCCTTATGCATAAAATCAATAGCCTCAGTATCAAAACTTGAAAGTCAGCATTTTAGAAGAAAATCTGGAGACAAAAGTGAATAACTCTTTTATTAGAAATGTTAACTTACGGTGATCTTGATGGCACGGGGGATAGAAAAGGACATCATAGAGTCTTAAGCAAAAGTAATCACTTTTGCTTAAGACTCTAAGTACTCAGGATAAGGTTTGTCTGCATAAAAAATTTCAAAATTAATTTTTATTTCAGTTGTATTTTCCACTTTATGAATGTACAAGATCAAAATTTCTAAATGTGTTTCTATCTACTAAGACCCAACAAGAAAATATAGTACATATGTTAGAGAAACAAGCATAGTAGACCCCAGACTAGTAACATCAAAGCCTTTCTAATTTCTGCCCCAAAACAGAACTCAACTAGAAATCAGAGGACACGAATTATGAGAAAGCACCTCCGGTGGTGGTAATTATTATGTAGAAGGGAGGGATACAACCAGCCCACAGGACCCTGCAGGCAGTTAGCTGAAGCAATAAACATTCCATCACTCTGTTTTTGAGCTCTTACAAGGGCCCTTCATTGGTCAAACTCAGCTGGAAGATAGAGATAAAAGTATACATTTTAATACTCTGCCAGTTCTCAAATTATGTGTCTTTCTCGCTTTTTTTTTTCTTAATCTCAACTAACTACTTTACAACCTTAAAAATTACTGAAGATGCCAGAGGATTTTTATGTGGCCTATGTCCATTGATATGTACCATATTAGAAATGGTGAATTTCTGCTTCCTAGGTGAGGCACCATTAATATTAGCTTAGAAGAGTTTTTTCTAGTAGTTCTTATAGGGAAGTCTAGTGTTTAAAAACTCCCTCAGTTTTTGTTTGACTGGAAAGACCTTTACTTCTCCCTCAAGTTGAAAGTCTTTCAGGATGTAATATCATTGGCTGGCAGTTTTCATATTCAAATATTTTGACTACATCATTGCTTTCTCTCCTGCTCATACGGTTTCTTCTGGGAATTTGGATACAAGCCCACGGGAGTACCTTTCTAAGCCCTCTGCCCTGATTCCTTACCACCTCCAAGGTTTTTACTTTGTCTTGAACAATTGCTCGTTTCAGTATGATGTGTGTTGGTTTAAACCTCATTGCATTTAGCTAACCAGTTATTGTTTTAACTTCATATTTAATTATTTCCCTAGGTTTGGAAATTTTTCGCTTTCATTTCACTGATTAAGCTCTCTGCTCCCCACCCCCTTCCCTTTCTGGTATGCCCATTATCCTTGTGTAGCCTTTTTTTTTTTTTTTTTAAGATTTATTTATTTGTACATACAGAACTGGAGTACAGGCCAGAGCTCAGGGGCGGCGAGAGGCTTCACCAGAGGCAGCGTGGGGAGCAGAACAGGCAGATCTACGAAGTACACTGCTGATGGGAGCAGCGGGTGGGTCTGGAGAGGTCTGCCATGCCATGTGGTCACCTCCGGGGCAGGCGGGAATTGAACTCATGCTGAAGAGGCTTTAGCTTCTTAGTGCTGTGCTTTAACCCGCTGCGCCACCAGGGAGAGCCGTGTTGCCTTTCTTAATAGAGTCAGTTCTCAAAGTCTCCCTCTCTCCCTTCTCCCCTCCCTCCTTCCTTCCTTCCTTCCTTCCTTCTCCTTTCCCTTATCTTTTTCCTCTCCTTCCTCCTTCTTCCATTCTTTGAATTGATCTTTCTTCTTCTACCTGGGTCCTATGTACATTATTATTTTTAAAGTCACTGTTTCAATGTGTATGTCATGGTGAGTGCTTGATCAATACACACGGAATGGTGTAAACCTGTACTCCTGAATCATCTAATGTAAAGAGATGGGCCTGACTGATAATGACAGTAGGTTCAGTCACTCTGCCACATACATCCTACCAGGTTTCCTTCAGTCATGGCTCAAAACACAAAGGAAGGTTAGTGTTATCTGCAAAATGCAATCACTGAGTTTATATTTTCAAGGGAAATGGTAATCTAGGTGCAATTCTTTACTTTGAGAGGATTAGAGCTTTAGCTGATACTAGACTCTTTTATTTGTTTCTATAAATTTTTAACATCCTGAAGTGGCATTAAAGTCTGTGGAAAGCACAATATAATACCACTAATCCTGTTGATCTTACATTGCTTTACAGAGGAGAGAATAGCAATAAATCCTTTTATGTGTAAATCAGGTGAGATGTTAGCCATTTCTCTGCAAGGACATATCTTATTACTAGAGTCAACTGAAATAAGTTAGAACTCCAGTATTAAAATTGATATCTTTTTTCTCTCCTCTATTAGTCTACTGATTTTCTTCCTCCTTCCACTCCCTCTTTTCTCCCCAAATTCTAGATTTCCCATTTATCTATGTATCATCTATCAACAATCTGTTAGTTTACAAAATCTCATTGTCTGGCTATCCTGCATTTAATGATGCATTCCTGCACATCATTGTGACAAATATTTTTTGAGGAAAAAGAATAAAATTTTATCTCTGGTTTCTAAGAGATAGCAGAAACAATAAGTACAGTGCACAGGTAACATAAACTCAAGAATGTCTTAGGTAGACTACTGGTTAAGGATGAGGGGTCAACAACTAGTCTGGGTTCTATAATCATTTTTATCACTTTCTATCTTTCTATCCTCAGGCTAATATTTTGACATCTCTGAATCTCAGGTTCTCATTTGCAATACAACTACATAGTACATGCATATAATAGATCAACTGTATAAGTTGTTATAATGACTAAATGAAGCATAAAATTCTTAGCATGATGCTGTTTATTGCCATAATTAATGTTATAATTTGAACTCAAGGAGTTGTATAAGCAATGACCAAATTGGCCCTTAAATTATTAACAGTAAATTTGCCTAACTGCCACTAAAAGTTACCAGGTTTTTGTGTTCACTAGGACAGGATGCTTTCAGAAATTATTTTTTTTAAGATTTATTTATACATACAGAACTGGGGTACAGGCCAGAGGTGCAGGGGTGGTGGGAGAATTTACCAGAGACAGACTGGGGAGCAGGACAGGCAGACCAACAAGGTACACTGCTGAGGGGAACAGCGGGCGGGTCAGGAGAGGCCTGCCATGCCATGTGGGTCACCTCCAGGCCAGGGATTGAACTTGCACTGAGGCAGCTGTGGCCAGCGTGTAGAGCTGCATCCTAACCCGCTGAGCCACCAGGGAGGGCCCTCAGAAATTAATTTAATCAAGATTTCTTAAGCAGTCACCTGCATAATACTGATGATCATGTTGTTTTTTTGCATACATGACATTGCCACAAATTAAAAAGAATACTTCTGAAATTGTCTGTCCTATGGTGTAAATGTGCTATGATATATCACCTATCCTTTTCTAATCACTCCTTACTATCTTAAGTAATGTTATTCAAATATTACCTTCCTGGAGCTAGAATGTATCAAAACAAAAGTTAGGTCATTACCTTTGTGAATCCTGGGTTCCTACAAAACAAAACCACTGCCTTCAGCTGCAAATACTTCTGCCAGCAATTCCAAAACATCCACAAACATCATTTGGGTTGTATGAAAATAAAGGTTGATGGTCCCCAGAACATGAGGAGTACAGAGAAGGACAGCAGTCTACTTCTGAGTTTGGTTAGCAGGTGTTCTAACTGAAATCCAAACCTCAGAGTACCTTCCACCCTCTGTCCTGATATACTCTGAATAAATTTCTAAGTTGTGCTCTCAGTTCACCCATCTGTATAGTAAAATGCATTGTGCTAAACAGTATCTCACGTTATTTCACTTACCAGCCCATCCATTTAACATTTATAAAGTACCTACTAAGTACAGCTCCGCAGTGCACGATACAGAGTATGAGACTCATTTCTCTAAGAACTATGTGTGCACACATACATATGCACACAACCAAGCATGCACATGTGTGCACTGTGACTCAGAATGTGGTGAGAAACACACACACACACACAAAATCAGATGTGAGAGGCTGCAGTTGTTCTGTTGTAGATCTTCAGCTCATTCCTCCATTCTACCCAACAGACAAGATCTGTGATTTGTCTCCTCAAGGTCACCCACATATAGTGCGGTATGACTTCTCTGAGATTATTTTTTTGTCTCCTTTAGAATGTGAGGGAAATAATTGTAATAATTGTTTCAAATGATCTTTTTAAAGGGGAGGAGGGTAGAGAAGATTAAAGGAGAAAATCCATGGGAACAAATAATTTCAATGTCACTTATCTGTTACCTTATTTGTCTTCAGAACTCATTGTGAGCTGGCCTACTCTTCTTTGATATAGAAAGAAATGAAGGGCTTCTAGAGGTGAAGCATTTAATGGAGGAAAAGTCAAGGTGAGAATGTTCTAATACTAGTGTAAATGTGAAGCACAGAAAAAGAACTGCTCTGTTAATTCTTCAAATTCAAAACTCACTTTTACCATTAGTTTCTTCACCTGACCTATAGTACATAAAGTGGAGAAGATAAAGCCAGGTGACCACAGGTTCTTGGTTAATAGTCTTGAGCTGAGGTCTGAAAATTTAGGATGATCTCGATTACAGGATGTTTTCTCCTGCCAATAGGTGGCAGAGTTAGGTAAATTTGAGAAAGAAGTAAAATTTGAAAGAAGGGGATTTGAATGTCTTTTCGGTCAACTTACATTTATTATGCACCTGCATGGGAAAGCCCACTGCAGAGCACTCAAAACTTAATAAGAAATGATCTCATCATCATTTGGAGTTCTTAGAAGAGCCATAAAAAGATTTTTCCCTTTTATGACTAGAAACATATGCAAACCATTAGCAGTGTTAGAAACGTAAACAGCAGTGTACAATTTTGTTAATGAAATGCTACATTTCTTATCCTCCTTAACTTAATGCATCCTTTTATTCTAACTGTTTAAGCGATTCCTTGACCTTGAGGAAACATTCCAACCAGCTTTTACTCATAATGAATCTCAGACAAAAAAAGCAAAAAGCTACAACACCAACATCAACAATAGCAAAACACAATATTTTCAGCTTACACTGAATGTTCCCAGCCATCTCTGAAAGAAATGTCCTCTTCTTTCCCTATACACTGACTCTTCCTGAACTCCAATCTTTCTCTCTAGAATATGTTGCCTTCTTTTACGCCATCAAATACCAAAAGGAAATCCATCAAAATTATTTATAATTTTGAGCTTTCTTATAAGAGACACAACTTAAGAAATATATTTTGAACTTTTAAAGTTACATGCTGAATTATTAAAAGGCAAGGTGTGGGAGTCAGAATTACTGGTAAACTCTTCTTGTTTATGCTCTGAAGTCCAGCAAAACCTGTATCTTCTGACAGATGTTCTTGCTGTTTTAATGTAGTATTCTTCTCTTAACTCTCATCGCACACTAACGCTTTTGTCAAACATATAATTCTCTTAAGTTTTTTGAATAATTTTTCAAAATGTGTTTATTTTGTTCATCAAATAGATCTTGAAGGTCATGATCATATAGTTAATTATCTTGATTCTAAATTTCCCAGTGTAGTAATCAATTCTTATTTCTTGAAGAAATAGGTGTATAAATAGGCAGGGGGATAAAAAAAGAGTAATTTGGATGTTTTTAAACTCCAACACCATTTTTAAAGGAATGTAAATGTTACTTGCAGAAATTGAGACATGACATAAAACGTTGACTTAGCTTTTGTAACACATTGGCTCATGTGTTTTAGAGCGACATGAATTTACATATGACTGATAAATAGCATCTCTGATCTCCTTCAGTCACGTAAAATGGAAAAAAATAATGCTTCGCAGAGCAGTTTAAATAGCTGGTAAACAGCTTTAAGTTATTCATTTTAATCTAATATACATAGATGGTTACTACTTTTTTCTTTTAAATCAAATATCTTTAATCCCACAGATTAATAAGCAAATTCTCTTATAGTTTTTTGAAAGAAATGTTAACAATTTTTTTTTTTGTCACTTTGGTTTTACAACAAAAGAAATAAAGGCACTTTTTTCAGGTAAAAATGGTTAAATCATTGAGGGGGAAAATGTATATGCATTTGGAATTTATTTTATGATTTAAATTTTATGAACAATTTTGGAAATGGACTTATTTTATTAAATGGTTATTTTTTATACCAAATTTTGTAAAATAGTTTTGTAAAGGTTTGATGTTGTATGATATGTCTGATAGCTGTTTGCTATTCTCTTTTTCTATAATATTTATAAAATGAAGCTTGATTTGAAGTGGTACTAGATTGGAATTGAGATCAATGAGATTTTGATAATGGAGAACCCATTTAAGCTAAGAGAAAATGCTTGAAATAAATTTGTGTTTGGAGAGTCTACATATAGAATTTATTCAAGAGTCGGAATATCAGAGGACTGTTTAAATCAGAATCCAATTAAAATAAGAGATTTAAGCTAAATTGGACATATTACCTATGACCATGCAGTTTTCTCCATCCAGCTCAGTCCTGCTGTGACTTAAGCTATTGGGTTGGAATGGATGTGGCAGACAAATTTCTTATAAAATAGCCAAAATAATAAAACCTGTACACTTTGAGGTCAGACAGCAGATCTTAGCATGATTTAAATACCATAAACAGATAAGAAGAGTAACATACTCTCTGCTAAATGCTAAATTTATTTCAACTCCTTAAAGTTTCTTTTTCTTTCTTTCTTACTTTTTTTTTTTTTTTGAGGACATGCAGCTTGCAAAGCCCGTGCTTTAAAAAATGTATTGTTTTATTACCCCCCCCCCAACTTCTGTCTTAAGCTGGGGATTTACCTGTATTTATGTCTGTGGGATGAGATTTTTCTTTTCAAGTGTTTGGGGGCTTTCCATAGTGTCTTTTCAATGCTTCAAAACAAAGCCTTCTCCTTTTTAGTAGTTTCCTTTCTTAGACAGAATTGCCTCTTGTGACTTCTTTCTTTTTACTGTTGAAAATCAAAATAAAAGAAGAAAGGAAAAGAGAACTAGAAAAAATCTAGGTGGAGACTTCAGCCTGGGTGTTCCAGAGGACAAGGGCTGTAATCAGTTGTTAAAACCCAGCACTACCATCATTTCCCCCAAAGACTGAAAATCGACTTTCTTTTCAACATTTTCTTCTGTGGCTAGGGAAATTAGCAAATTAATTGATTTTAATGAAATGACCATTTGAACAAATTCAGTATAAACTTCAAAGAGAAACAAAGGTGTTTTGAAGCCTCTCTTATTTTAACTGTCTTTCACATAATCTAAGTGGTTCGGTAAGTGCTGCTATTCAACTAGTCAATCATTCCAAATTTGTTCTCAATATAATTTTTGTCACCAAGGAATCTCAGACACGATTTAGCATAAATTCTAGCCTGTTGCAATGATAATCCATAATTGTAGTCTATTACAATGATAACCATAAGGGAAATGTTTGCAATTGTTTTTAAACAGTTGCTGACTGATGGGAGAAATCTGGAAAAGATCACATGATAGCTCCATGCAATTATGCTGGAAAAAAAAAATAAGTTTCTAAGGAACCTTATTTTTAAATGCTCTGGTGAGCTCTGGTGATATCCAAGAATCCTTCAGTGGTAATTGAAATATTGTTGTGATACAAGTGACACAAGCTAGGAGGAGAAAATGGTGTCCTGAATACAAATATCCATAGTCAGATAGGAATGTCATACTTCTGTGTCATCAAATTTCTTAAGGAAAATATGGCGGTTATTTGAGAAATTATAAATTGTTTCTATCCTTTGGCCCTTCAATTCCATTTCTAAAGATGTATTTCTTAATGAGATATAGGATGCCTTTGAAGATTCACTTACAAGGATGTTCATTATGGAATAATTTATGATAGAGAAGATTTGGAAGCATGCCAAATATCCAAGGCTAGCATACCGACAGATCATAGTTAAATTCCGACAGTTTTCTACCACTCAACTTGAAACATATTTTTAAGTGAATGGAAACAGGCTATAAAAACATGTAGAGTATATATATTTTTTTCTAATTAAGGCATACAAAAATTTAGAAAATACACTTTCAAAGATTTCTAATAATGGTTATCTAAGAACTCATGGGATTATAAGTGTCTCCTTTTTTTTTTTTTTTTACCATTTTGCTTCTTGGGATTGGCTAGTTATTTTACAATGAGCATGTGTTACTTATATCATGAAATCATCCCTTTCCTTATAAACTTACATTTTGGGATGGCTCAGAGTCTCCCACTGCACCTCAAAATATATGGCCTGACACTTAAACCTAAAGCTGGAATCTCCTTAGAAATAAAGATTTTCTAGTTGTAAAATATGACTTTCACTTCTTTCCTCTTAAATATACTCTTATCAAAGTATACTATGTGGTTCATGTTAGTGTTTTAAAATTTTTTATTTAAAAAGTATCATTGGAATATCTCTTTTGGTAACTGCTTCTGTGACTAGGAACAACCAGGGACTAGAATCACTTCTTCAGAAAGCTGATTTGTTGAAAGGAAGGGACAACATGTCAGCAGGGTAATGATGCTAAACTGACCTCCCCCAGACCCTACTTCAGGTAGACTGCAGCAGAACAAAGCAGTCACCCCTAAAGAGAAACATGGCTACCACACATACCAAGAGTAATGTCTGGAAGATCCCAGCAAGCTGTGGAACTGGTCAGGCAGGTAGTTTGTCACCAGCAGCCCAGCAGGCCCTGTAAGCACAAAGCAAACTGGAAAGGTCCTTACCCACAACCCTGGCAGACCTCAGCAAGCCCCCAGCCCAGGGTGGGTCCCAGGAGAAGACCTGCACAGTGGGCCCTTGCAAATCACAGTGAGCCCCAGGATAGGTCCTGGAGGCAGCCCCACTGGTGGTAGGCCCCAGCAAGCCTGGGGACAGAAACAGCAAGTGAGCCTGTCACAGTGGGCCCCAAGTGAACACACTCTGCCTTAGGGAAGGCCCTGGGAGCACCCCAGGCCTGGTAGGTTCTAACAAACAGTGGAGCAGACCCTGCCATGCAAAGATGACAGGTACTGGTGGAGGCAGTCACAGAACCTGGTCCCTATGGGCAGTAGTGCCGGGAGCTGCAAGTCAGAGAGACACTGTTTGGATAGATAGTCTCTTGGCTTGGATCAAGTAGATTGATAGTGCCTTGATCAGTAGATACTAGGGCAGAGCTGACATTGAGATTCATGCTACATTAAGTAGGCAGTAAGTGGACAGGATGTGTGGATTGTGGTTTAGAGTACAGGAGACTGGTAACAAGGTGAACACAACTGTGCACTGTGGGTAGGATGACAGGCTGCCCCATCCCCTAGTAAAACAGTATAGAGGGTCCTCAAAATATTAAAAATATGCATAACATAGGATTCAGCAGTTGTACTCCTAGGTACCTACCCAGAGAATACAAAATCACTAATTCCAAGGGATATAGACACTACTTAGTTCACTACCAAACTATTTACAATATTCAAGTTATGGAAACAACCTAAATGTCCAGCAACAGAGCAGTGGGTTAAGAATATGTGGCATATATACACAATGGAACACTACTCAGCTTAAAAAGAAAGAAAAGAAAACTCTTGCAATTTGCAACAACAGGATTAGACTTGAGTGGGCTGTGCTAAGTGAAATAAGTCAGAAGGAAAAAGACATGTGGAATACAGAGAAAAAAACTAAAGGAAATGACAAAACTAAACCAAAACAAACTCTAGAAATATGACTGCAGAATTAAGGCTGCTGAAGAGGGAAAAAGGGTAGGGGCCAGTGGCTTAGGGAAAAGGACTAGGGGCTTAGTGCTGGGTGTGATGTGCTAACATTCACTGAGGAGGTGTAAACCTCTTCCCCAAGTCGTGTATTTTGCTGTAAATCAATAAAGGGGGGAAAAAAAGAAAGTATATTTGTTTTAGGATTTACTCTGTTTTTGGATCACTTTGATGTGATACTGAGTGGTGATGCTGAGAATTCCTTTCAGCACGTTGGAACTGAGCACTAAAATATAGGCAGAAGGAAAACCAAAGGACTCTATTTCTATTTTTTTTAATGATTTATTTATTTATCATACAGAACTGGGGTGCAATCCAGAGATGCAGGGGCAGTGAGAGGATTCACCAGAGTCAGAGCTGGGAGCAGAACAGGCTGATTGACAAAGTATACTGCTGAGGGGAGCAGCCGGAGGATGAGTCAGGAGAGGTCTGTGAGCCACGTGGATCTCTTCGAGGATGGGGGATCAAACAGGCACTGAAGTGGTTGTGGCCAGCTTGCAGTGTTGCGTCCTAACCCGTTGTGCCACCAGAGAGGGCCCTCTGTTTCTTCCTGCTCTGGTAGCCAGACAACTGCAGAACAGCATTAACTTCTGTAAAGGGACCACTGGCTCCCTCTACCTTTATGCAGAGAGTCTAATAGTCATGACCGGGATCCAAAAGGAAACAGTCATGTGTTTACCAGTTAGTAGAAAACAAATCATATCACTCATCCATCATTTGTAACACTTTTATAATTTTCTGAAGTGTATTATCTCTTAACCACTGCTATAACTGATGCCTCAAATTGGATATCTAGGTTTCCTGTTCCTGTTGTCCTCAAGCTAATTCATTGAAAACCCATTGATGTTTATACCCAAATTACTAAGCCTACATTGAAAGTTGGCTCGACTCAATAAGTGGAGTAAACCTAGAATTAAGTTGATTAAAGTCTAGAGCAATAATTTTCATTAACATTGGGTAAAGCACCTTACTTTTATTAAGGTAATTAATTTGAATTAAATTAAAAAATCATTTATTTGGCTTGTTTTATTCAGACTGAGGGTACAATTTAAGCTAAATGAATAAATTCCAGATCTTCATTTCAGCCATAATTATTTCAATTTTGCATTCAACAGACAAGTAAGTCCTTTACTAATTCACTATTGAATGAAAGCCCAGAGAGCATAAGTTACCCCAAGTGACAGTACCTCCCAAATGCCCACACAGTGTAGTAAATTTCCGGTGACATCTCCTTATTAACATGCCCAAGCCTTCCAATTTTTTACCTCTCACATGGGCAAAGTGAGAGGATGCTTCCTTTCATGCTAAGACAATTACCTTGTAAAATCTTTAGCATAGTGCTATGAATTTTATGGTAACATTTTGTTTTGTCAGTGTTTATTTAGTAGATTTTTAACCTTCTTGAAGACCAGAGCAATGACTTATTCATATCTCCACATCCAAATACAGTGTTATGAAATAGATAATCAATGCATTCAAGCACATGTGGGATGAATGAGGAGAGAACCTTAAGAATCTGACATTCTCCTTGTAAAGAAACGCCAAAGGATAAAACATTCATTTACTGTTAAGAATAACCTTAAATCTGTACTAGTAGTGATAAAAAAGCAAGAAAAGAAAGCAATGATATTTTATAGTATCCATTTGATGGTAGAAGTCTAGAAGAAAAGTAGGAATTTTTTTATATATATATTGTGTAAGTCAATTTGATGTGGACGCTTTACAGCTCTTTGACTGCAGGGGTATTTTTATGCATATGCTGTTACTGCTCAGTCTTGTCAGATAACTTTTTTTCAGTAAAATTGCAGCTACTTCTGCAAAAAACTGATATCATTCTGCCACTCAGAAATCTTCTACTGTATCAGGATCACTTGCACCAAATATTAGCCAGCACATCCAAGCTTCTCTGGAGCTGTGAACAGACAGTAACAGCTAAGATTTCATTTCAAAACCATTGTAATTGAATAAACGTCCAGTTTGTCAGGCACTAGATAAAACACAGTTTTAATATATCACTATTAAGAAAAAATAGTCCTTGTTTTTCCCCTCATCTACCCATATCTGTTTATAGCTACAACCTAAGGCAGTCTAGATATCACACACTACTTGGCGGTAGGGTGGGGAAGTCTCATAATACCAAACTCAGCGAATCCCTAGAAGTAACCTAGAATTCAGTGGTAAAACACATTGTGTTAGAATTTTGTCTTTAGCTCTAAGATAATGCAGGGTATTCTCTAACACTTACCTGTTCTGAAAATACCTGTTCAGTTCAACAGTTAATGATGGTAAATGTAAATTTAGTGTCACACCATCTGTCAGTTTCCTGGTAGGTGTTGGAGATAGAAGAAGGAATGAGTTGAAGTGGCTTTTCTTGACGGGCTCTCCATCCAGAAGGGATGACAGACAACACGATAAATTATAAAGGCACTCATAGAGGACTTTAGTGACGCTAGATTAGTGAGATGTATTGTTTCAAATCATCCTTTGCAGTTATACCCATTATGGGATTTTGTCATAACTAAAGCATCCTGGCTATTACGGTCTGCATTATCATACTGCATTATCCTTCTCTATCTATACAGTCTCTCTCTTCTGAGATCCATGGCTATGCCCCTGATCTTTGTCATTCTCTTTGAGGGGCCGTATCAATACTTTGGCTAGACTCCAGTTGTTGTTTTTTTTTAAATTATTATTATTAATTTGCTTTTTTATTTATATCTTTACATCATTGTGTAGTCCCTGTAAAATTCCTACCACCAATTAACCTATGAACCATCACCATAAACCCTGTGTTCTTCTCTCCCCTGTTTTGATTCCCTTTCTTCCCCCTCCCTTGCAGAATGTCTCTGACTGCTAATGTTTTATTATTACTATTATTATTTTGTTGTTGTTTTCCTGACTCTTTATTGGCCCCCTACATTTCACCTATAAGTTAAACCAACTGATTTTTTTTTTTCTTTTTCCTTCTGGCTTATTTCACAAAGCATGATCCGTTCTATGTTGCATGAGTTTATCGATTTTGATAGCTGAATAGTATTCCATTTTGTATATATGCCATATCTTCTTGATCCAAGTCATCTATTTTTGGGCAATTTGGGTTGTCTCCATATCTTACTTATTGTAAATAGTGATGCAATAAACAGGGACATAGGTATCTTTTTTTTTTAATTGGTGCTTTTGTGTACTTTGAGTAAACTCCTACCCAATTGGATAGCTGAGTTTTATGGTACCTCCACTTTTAGTAGTCTGGGAAAATACACACAGCTTTCCATAGTGGTTGGACCAGTTTGGATTCCAACCACGATTCTACCATCAGTGTAGAATAGTTCTTCTTTCTCTCCACATCTTCACCACCAGTTGGCATATGGCCCACCTGTTAAACACTCCTTTTTACATTCTCCAAGTTTCTTGCCCATCTCTTCCAAAACCACAGAATTCTGTTGGCAAGTTGTTGAATGCAACTGCCAGACTGATTTAGACCTATCAAAAAGTTGACAGATGCATTGCAATGGCATGAACCCCAAGGAGGTGCCATGCCTTCCCTCATTGCCACTTTAAGAAGCAAACTGTAGATTAGGTCAAGTAGAATAAAAATTTAACATGAAAATCATTGAACACTTACTTGATGCACATTTACACAGCATCTTCTGAGTGGCAGGTATTAGATTAGCCCCTTGAGGAGTCTTGGAATTGGAAAGACAGGAAAGATTTTTCATAATGGAAAGTCAAACAGGAAAAATTGACATGAAATAGTTAAACTATATTATCATGTAAGTTAAATTGAGAACTTGGGAAAGCAGAAAAAGAATCAGAGGAACTTAAGACACCACAGAAGTACCATTTCCATTGTGCTTTAAATGAACAGAGAATGGTCTGTTCAAAGGCATCAGAGTGGGAAAGAAAGCATTGTAAGTAGGTAGTGATTTTAGTGCTGTGGGAGAAGGCAAGAGGACACAAGGTATTGCCACACTCTGCCTGACATGGAAGTGGACTGTTGGCCTCCAGCACATGTATTTCCTTTTATCTTCCCTCTCTCAATGGAGGAGATTATACCCTCTCTTCCTACCAGAGGACAGATTTCTAATAACTTACTACTCTAAAAATGTTAACTTAAACATGTCATTGGGGGAAATGTTACATTTTTAAAACTGACATGAATGGTAATACTTTTAGGTAGTATCCACCTCATCTAAAATAATCAATACAATTTTAAAGTGAAATTTACCTAACAATTCATAATTTAGGAATAGTCAAAATATTTGATGAATCTGGTTCAGGTTTTTCTGTACACAACTGCTTTAATAATAAACTTCACAGCTGTAAATGATCTCAACAGCTTATACCCACCTGGGAGAGCTTTCCTCTCATAAACTAAAATACATAGTGAATAAGATGATTCTCAAAGGCATTTATGCTTTTGGAATTCCTTTTCATTTTTCACGATTTAAGATAAACAAATTGAAAACAGTTGACTAAACTAGTGATTCTCAAGTCAGATGTACGTCAGAATCACTCATGGAACTTGTTGAAAATAGGGGGGAAAGACCTGGAAATCAAGATTTTAAAGTTCCACAGATGACTTGGCTGCACAATAAGATCTGTTAATTCCAGAATTTGGTGGTCTCTGTGGATACATTTGTCATTGTAAGGCTGTTAGGCAATTTTCTGAATGAAAAGCTAAATAATGTACAGAAAAATCTGCCTAGTCAAGACTGACTGTTTGTATAAAAAGAATGTGTTGAAACAAGATGCCCAAGTGTTTGAATTTGAAGGATTGTTTGAAAACTATACTTGAACTCTAGCCATCTACTAGTCCCATACAACAGAACATGAATCCAGGATTCACCTGTTAGCTCTGTCCTTCTCACTCCTATCAGCAATACTGCTGTCATTTCTGGTCACTCATTTATAAGTGTCTTATAACCCCAAGAAAACACAGGTAAGAATGTGTTGTTACTGATATGGGGTTTCTATCTCTTACTGGAAGCAGACATTTTCAAGCTGTACAGCATTTAAAAGAGATAGGAAAAATAGATGAACTTTGCTCTTATGAATTCTCTCATGATTGATTCTTTAAAATATATTCTGGCTGAGCATTAAAATAGTTAACAGAGGCCCTCCCTGGTGGCGCAGCGGGTTAAAGCACAGCACTGAGAAGCTAAAGCCACTCCCGCATGAGTTCGATTCCCGCCTGCCCTGGAGATGACCACATGGCGTGGCAGACCTCTCCTGACCCGCCCGCTGCTCCCCTCAGCAGTGTACTTCGTCGATCTGCCTGTTCTGCTCCCCACTCTGTCTCTGGTGAACCCACTCGTTGCCCCTGAGTCTCTGGCCTATACCCCAGTTCTGTATGTGCAAATAAATAAATCTTTAAAAAAATAGTTAAGAGAAAAGCTGAAGTTTATTGTAGAAAATCAGGTTAAACAGGGACTTTTGAACAATATAAACTACTACCTTCTTCTAAATTATACCTCACTTCCAGTGTGTTTCTGTGGAAGGGAGAAGCTAAAAGATGTACTGGAGTCAGTATCCCCCCACCCAAGCAAAATGGGGATAGAGAAAAAAGAGGTTCGACAGCTCTGTCAAATCAATTAGAGAGAGGGATGATTTTTCAAAGGTGATTTCCTAGTACCAGGAAATCAAAGAAAGGGTATCTATCAGGCTGGTAAATATATTATAGTTCACTACAGGTGTATATTGAATTATGCTATTACTTTGTTGTATCTACAACCAAAGTTTGGGCAGGAGGACAAAAAATAAGACTGTTTCACTTAATTCCTTTAAAGCACTTTTTAAACATGGCTAAGTTAATCAATAAATATCAGAAGGAAAGGAAAGAAGGTGAGTAGGCATTTTCCTGTATAAAAGAAGAAAAATGTGTTGATATGAGTCAAAGAGGAAATCGGTTTCACATGTAAACTACAGTAGTAGATACAAAAAATAATTATGTAGCAGTGGATTTTGTCCATTAAATCCTAAGGTTTGCCTGTGAAGTGAAAGGGAGTCCTTGTCTTGGTCGTTTGACCTGGTCACATTTGTGTCAAGTTTTGTTTTATTGAAACTAAGCAAAATCTGAAGTTTTACTTCCATTAAGTAACAAATGCCATGAAAAGTCACAGGCTTTTTATGCCATATGAATAAGTCTTTTCAATTGGCACGGTTTTCCAAAGCCAGCAGTTTGTCCAGTAATAACAATTCAAAAACTTAACCGATGGCCAAGCCACCCCAAATCCTAACTACATTTTACTCTTTTCTTCCTCACTAATTACTCACTTTGATTCTTTAACTTTTTCTTCATGGCTTCTCCCTAACTGGCAGAGTAAAATCCTTAACAACTCTGACTCCACTCTTCTATTCCACTCAATCGCCTCGTTTTATTCTCCTAGCTACTTTCACTAAATATGTTATTAAGATAATCTTCACATTTCTTCACTTTTCCTTTTTTCTCCTTTGTACCACTTTCCCCCAGTTATTCGTCTTTTTCTTATGGCGGTAAGTGTAGAGTTATGGAAGTGATCCACATAAATAGTTAGGGAAATTGAAAAAATATATTTGAGGGAGATACAACAAAATACAATAAAGCAAAAACCAAGAAATGGAAAATGTTAAAGACAGTGTGCTGTTTTGTAATAGAGGCTAACGCAGGACTTAGAGATTGAGACAAATTAAACGGAAAGGGTCAAATCATTAGCTATTTGCAAAACTGTGAACTTCTAAGACTCCCTCTGAAGGCAAGCAAGTGAAGGTGAAGGGAATTCCTCAAGGTGATTTTATGGCTAGAAGCCATCCTGCTTCCTCTCCACAACATGGAAAACAACTTTAATACAAAGTTTCCCAAGGAGGGGTGTGGGAGAAATGGGGAAACAGGGAATTGGCTTTGACACTAGAACATAGCTGGAAAATGTAGGAATGTGAAAAGGCACATTGAGCTCTAAAAATAATTTCATTGCTTAGATGTTACTTGTTCTACATGACCAAATATTTGCTAAAGGCATAGAGTTCATGCTTTGGAAGAATCTTTGGGAAAAGAGTGTAAAGGCTTAAATAGCTATACTTGGGGTTTATTCTGTAATTGTGTGAGATTCACTTTTTTTGATATGGAGGTGTAATTGACATTGTATAAGAAGTTTTTGGGTTGATTTGTTACATTTATACATTGCAATGCAATATCTTAGCTCACACTTTCACCACATCTCAATTTTCTTTGGTGGTGAGAACATTTAAGATATACCCTCTTGACTTTGAAGTATTTAATGCAGCCTTATTGACCATAATCACTGTAGTGGGCATTAGATCTTCAGAACTTGTTCATCATTTAGCTGCAAGTTTGGACCCTCAGCAATATTTCCCCAACTCTACCTTTCCAACCCTTAACCACTATTTTACTCTGTTTCTAAGAGTTGGGCTTTATGAATTTCCATATACCAGTGATATCTTACTCTATTTGTCTTTCTCTGATTTATCTCATTTAGCATAATGCCCTCAAGATTCATCCCTGTAACAAGGAGTAAGATTTCCATCCTTTTCATGGTTGAATAATATTCCATTGGGATATACACCCCATCTTCTTTATCCATTCATCCACTGATTGGCACTTAGGTTGTTTACATTATCTTGGATGAGTATGGTGCTATATATAGGTTTTCACTTCTAATAATGGGAACAAATGTAAGTTGCCTTCTAAATATAGACTAGTCAATTAATGACACCAATTTTGAAACATGGACACCAAAGTTTGATGGCATGACCCAGAGTCATTAGAGAATCATTTCTTTTTCACTTGTATTTTTATTTCAAAATTCCCCACAATGGTTATGTGGGGATTTGTCAAGTTTTCCTTGTGTTTCTAACAGTTGTTGGTTCATATATTTTGCAGTTATAAAAAATTATAAATGTACATTATACGGTGGATCACACCTTTCAATCATAAATACTCTTCTTAACCTTTTTTAAATGTATTCTTGTCTATAATTTTGACATAAAATAAATTTGCTATTCTTGCTTTTCTTTGGGGAATGTTGACCAATATCATTTTCCCTTTATTTTCAATATTTCTGTGTCAGTATTTTATGTCATTTCTATATAACATAGAAGGTTGATAATTTTCAGAGTTTTGAGAATTTTTACTTTTAACATATAATTTCTTTTTCTATCATATTCATTATACTTCTAGTATATTTGGACTTAATTTCATTGTCTACATTTTGTTACCTAGTCATAGCTATAGATCACTAATTGTACTTGGGGGTGTTTCCCACAGTGCCAAGGAGAACATTCAACTCAATTTTGTGTCCTATAATTCAACTCAATTTTGGGCATTATGTACTTGGAGATAGCTTTAGATCCCATAGGTTAAGGATTCAGTCCTGCAAGATTTCTACTGTGATCAGATCCCACTAATATCCTGCCCCAGGTCCTGTAAATTAACTGTGCTTTTAAGAACAACATACACTGGGAGCCTACCAATCTTCTCCAACAATTTACTCTTTCTTAGAGAAATTCACAGAATTCAGAAGCATTTCACTTACTAAGTCACCAGTTTATTATAAAAGGATATAACTCAGTAGTGGCCAGGTAGAAGAGAGATATATAGGGAAAGGAGGAGAAACTTCATCCTTTAGACATGCTACTTGCCTCCAATTTTCACATGTTCAGGGTTCACCAGCCTTGCAGCTCTAAATCTCATTCTTTGGTGCTTTTGTATTCAACATCTCATTACATCAGCATGACCAATAAAGTCATTTGCCATTGGTGATTGATTCCACATCCATCTCTATGTCCCTTCCCTCCAGGAGGTCAAGAGATTAGGACTAAAAGAGCCAAAACTGTAATTAGATTGGTGCTCCTGCAACCAATTCCCAGACTTAGGGACATCTAAAAGTCAACTCATTAATGGGAGACACTATCATGGCACTCATTGTTGGAAATTCCAAGAGTTTTAAGAGCTGTGTATCAGAAACAAGAAAAGATATATAATTGCACCCTGGTTTCTTTTTTTCTTTCTCAGTTTTCTGCTCTTTATTTCATTGTTTTTTCTTTAACTGATTTTTCTTTATAGTGATTTAGAAATTATGCTTCCTTTCTATTCCTCAGTTGATTATATTCTTTATGTTCCAACTTATTTTATCTTTTAAGTATGCCTTGTATTCAACTATGAAATGTATAAATAAAAGGATTCTTCTAGGCTGAAAAAATGAGCAAACAAATATCAGAACAATTGGTAAAAGAAAAAGGAATTCAATAAAAAATGTATATCTTCAACATACATAAGAAAGACACAACATGACTCATTACTTGCTTACATGACTTTAGGTCACCATCTTAAATAGCTACACAATTAAGAGAATTGAAATGGGGCAGATCATATGGGGAGTTTATGAGTTAAAGACATAGTAGACAAAGATATGTAAATTCTAAGACTGTCTCCTCCATTGTAAAGCCCTAGGAGGTTAGGTCATCATAGAAGAGGCCCTCACAGAGAGGAGTTTACATTGTAAATATCAAAAACAATTCAACATTAGATTTTTGGTAGGTTTAATACATTAAACTAATTTACTACTATTTTTCCACAGTGGCGGTTCCATTTTATACTCCTAAATGTATATATTTGAGTTTCAGTTGTTCCACATGTGGACATGTCAATATTTTGTTTATTTCCATATTTTTTAATCTCAGTTATTCTGATAAAGGTATAATATTGTCGCTTTATGATCTTAATTTGCCTTTAATTTATTTCATAACTATCAGCTTGATTTTTTTCACATATACTGGCTATTTTTAATTTTTTTATGCAATGTCTTTGCTATTGTTTCTAGTATACTACCTTCCTTTTTCTTATTGCTGTATAGTAGTTTTGTATATATATACACATATATATATGTGCATATATATACATATATATGCACATATATATATATATATGTGTATATATATGGATGTATGTATTGCTAATTTATACACCAGTTTTGTTTTTATAAGGATTAGAAATACTCAATTTTAATGTAGCTTAATTTGTAACACTTTTCTCATGGATATTCTTTTTGTATTTAACTTTTAAATGTTTTCTATATTAACTGTATTTTCACATACACATTTAATATTTTCCTGAGAACATTAATATTTGCTTGCTATATAAATATCGTACTTTCTCTTCCTCTTCCTGGGCTTCTCTCATGTTGAGATTTCCTGTCAATTCAGTTTAAAGTTCTTACTGATCTTTATATTTTTTATTATAATAGTGTACATATAGATAGTAAATCTTGAGTTCTTATATTTTGAAATGTCTTCTTGACTTCTTTTTATCTCTGTTTGAACACTCATGTATTACAACCCTAATGAAAATATAGAACATTTCTAGTTTTCTAAAAGTCTCCTATAAACCCCATTTCACTAAGATTTAGAGTGGTTTTTACATACCAATAGGTAAATTATATAGCTCCCTCTTTCAATATTAAATTACCACAATCAGAATAATTTTCTTCCTTAATATTCCAAAGCATAGTTTATTAATCAAAGTAGATTAGATTATGTTAATAGTCTACAAATCTTAGTGTAACCTTAAAAAATAATTCTTCTTTTGCTATGAGTTCTGCTTATCTTAATTACTCAGAATACAGGCTGACGGAGTTTTTATTTCAATCTGAACTTCCATATATTAATGTTTTTTTTAAAGGAAGGACTGTACTTCCAGTATCAATTTCTAGGCTAGGTTAAATTACAGTAAATATATCACCCAAAAAATTTTTTTAAAGATTTATTTATTTATTCATACAGAACTGGGGTACAGGACAGAGATGTGGAGGGTGAGAGGATTCACCAGAGACAGAGAGGAGAGCAGAACAGACAGATTGACGAAGTACACTGCTGAGGGGAGCAGCGGGCGGATCAGGAGAGGTCTGCCGCACCATGTGGAACTCCTCTGGGGCGGGAAGGCGGGAATCGAACTCAGCTTCCTAGTGCGGAAGTGTGCTTTAATCCGCTGCGCCACGAGGGAGGGCCATCATCCAAATTTTTTTTTTTTTTAAGATTTATTTATGCATACAGAACTAGGGTACAGGCCAGAGGTGCAGGGGCAGCGACAGCCTTCACCAGAGACAGAGTGGGGAGCAGAACAGGCAGATGAATGAAGCACACTGTTGTGGGCAGCAGTGGGCGGGTCAGGAGAGGTCTGCCGTGCCATGTGGTCTCCTCCGGGGCAGGCGGGAATCGAATTCATGTGGAAGTGGCTTTAGCTTCTCAGTGCCGTGCTTTAACCCATTGCGCCACCAGGGAGGGCCCATCATCCAAATTTTAATGATCCAACATAAGTGACTATTTGTCACTCATATTACATCTATTTCAACTTGGCAAGCATGCCCTGCTTATCAGTAGCAATTTAAAGTCTCAGATTATAGAGGCTCCATTCTGATACCTATTTCTAGAATCACAAGGCAAAGAAATATGTAAGTGATAGCAAGTTTCTGCCAGAAAGTGACAGAGTTACTTCTGCTCATAATTCTTTGGAAGAGCGAGTCATGAGGTTATATCTAATCAGAAAGTAATAAGGAAAAGCAATCCTCACATCTAGTCTTAGAATAGGGATTTTTATGAACAGCTCCATTTCTATCATAGGTATCAAGGACACTTAATGAAACTTAAATGAATATATGTGAAGTACTTGAGGGTAGAGCTGTGATTGACTTAGTTTGTCATATTAACTGGTCACTTTACCCAAGCTTAGGAATTTTAGGTTTTACAGAATACCATGTAGGACATATTTCCACACCTCTTTTTTTTTTTTTTTAAGATTTATTTATTTGTGCATACAGAACTGGGGTACAGGCCAGAGGCTCAGGGGCCGTGAGAGGCTTCACCAGAGACAGAGTGGGGAGCAGAACAGGCAGATCTACGAAGTACACTGCTGAGGGGAGCAGTGGGCGGGTCAGGAGAGATCTGCCTCGCCATGTGGATCTCCTCCAGGGCAGGCGGGAATCAAACTCATGCAGAAGCGGCTTTAGATTCTCAGTGCTGTGCTTTAACCTGCTGCGCCACAGGGAGGGCCTCCACACCTCTTTTTTAAACAAGATTTGTTTTATTTCTTTATGCATACAAGAACTGGGGTGCAGGTCAGAGGTGGGGTGAGGGAGATTGAGAGGATTCACCAGAGACAAATCGTGGAGCAAAACAAGCAGATGTCTAAAATACACTGCTGAGGGGAGCAGCGAGTGAGACCGAAGAGGTCTGCTGTGACATGTGGGTCAGCTCCCTGGATGGGGATTGAACTCATGCCACAGTGGCTGGTGATAGCCTGGTAGTGCTAATACTGTAACCCCTTCATGACCAGGAAGGCCCTTTTAATCTCAGGGTTAGAGGGCTCTGTATTTTGGTCTTCAGAATTTAAAGATTATTTTCTTTTTTCCTAGGATAAAAACAGTGCAAGTCTTACTGACCTTGGCATTGTCAAATTCTTGTAAAATAGATCTACTTTGACTGCTCTATAACTGATCTGACCATCATGACTTGTAAGAATATAATGTGCATCACACCAATAAAACAATTTTTGTGTCTTTTTAATCTGAATGTAGAAGAATAGATTTCTTCCCTTTTCACTCTATTTTGTTCTATCTCAACATATTCCTTCTGTGAATGATGCCTTGGGTAAGAATAAGAAAAGGAGTTGAGGACCTGTTGGAATGTTACCTGAGATGGTGTTACAGAGTTGTGGGATTTCTAAGCTGTAGTAAGTCCTGTAGTGGTTGAGGGTGGCGTTCTTTGCACTTCTGAAGTAGCCATATTAATTTTCATGATTTTGTGGCCCATGGGGGAACCAGGAAAGAGCCTCTCTGCTTCTTTGTTTCCCCAACTGCAAGAGACACAGGACTTGATTTTCCTTAGCTTCAGATTTGGAGGTTAGTTTATGGCTCAAATGCATAATTCCTTCTATTCACTAAAGTCCCTAAAGTGTCAAAAAAAATCAAAAACTTGATCTCTGACACACAAACATATACACACACACGTACACACACAGGCACACAATGCCTTGGAACATTCTCTAATGGTCAAGTTCTCTCAAAGAATACCAACCTTTGAATCCTGCCCTGAGAAAGTCATTCTCATCTAATACAGAATTTTAAAAAGTTCTGGGGCCCTTCATGGTGGGCCCTCCTCTGGCCTGTACTCCAGTTCTGTATGCATAAAAATATATAAATAAATCTTAAAAAAAAAAAAAAGAAAGAAAGTTCTGTTCTCGTCTTTATTTTTATGGCGGGAATGTCATGAAGATTATTCCAGATTGCCAACTCTAATTGTTGTTTTGCTTTGGAGATAATGAAGAATGGAACTTGGAAAGGAAGAGAAGAGCAACATACAATCAAGTGCCATCTTCTCAAAATATCTTCTCATGGAAACATTTGGTCTCTCCATATGAAGGAATAATTCTCGACTGAAGAACACATTTTTAAATGTTCCTACGTTTTACTTCTGGTCTACATTATTCTTTACTTGTGACTGCATCATTTCTTTCTGACCAAATTCTTTCATTTGAGTGAGAGTGCAAAAGTAATTAGTCTAAGTAGTATTTTTGAGCATTAATTGTGTGTCAGAATTTGTAGTAAGCATTTTAAGAATATTATTTCATTTACCAGTCTCTAGAGCCCCATAAAATAGGTGTTGTTATAGTTATTTATAAATCACAGTTCCAAGATTACCAAAGAATGAGAAGACTGATTTTTAATTTAGGTCTCTCTCAATTTACAGCATTACCATGTACACTGCCTGTGATATATTTCCTATATCCTGCTGCAGTTCTAAATTCTTTCTTTTCTTAGTGAATATCAATATTGCTTCCAATTTAGTAAAATGATATGTAGGAGCTCAATTTCTTTAACATTTAAATTTAAAAAATGGACATGCTGTTCTTACCAACCTTATTAAGACTGCTAAAAATGATATGACTATGGGTGTGTGTAAAGAGAGCATGGTGTTTTTTGTTTTTGCTTTTTGTTTAACTGAAGTCATATTGGCCTACAATATCATAATTCAGCGGTACAGAATCAGGTGTATGTCACCACACTACACCTACTCCCTCAGGAACCCATAGTTCTCCAGATAGTCCATTGTGCTCCCTCCACAGTCTGCTCTCAACCCCTCTGACAGGCTCAATTAAAAACACCTCTGCAAATTCTCTGACATACTTCCCTTAAAGACATGTGTATGCATTCCTTCTCATATTTGGATAGGATTGGTAGCTATCTTGATGAAGAGAATGTGACAATATATGGCTTCCTAGTCTAGAGTTGAAAGTAAAAGTGTCCATCCTTTTCTTGGAGAGCCTTCAGCTGCCTTGTAAGAAGTCTAGCTAAATCAGATCACATATTAAAGAGGTTCTCAGAAAGGGCTGGAAAGAGAGGGAGACTCCAAACCCCAGCTCTTAAGTCCTCTAGTTCAGATGCCACGTGAGTGAAGCAGAACCATTAAAGATGGCCCCAGCTTTCACCATTATCTCTCTGCAACAGAATCACTAACACAGCTATTTTTATGGCAGGAGTATTATAAAGATTATTCCAGATTGCCAATTCTAATTGTTGCTCTTCTTTGGAGATAATGTAAGAATGAATTGGGAAAGGAAATTTCCAAGCATGAATCGCTAAATTGATCCCAGTCAAACCTCAAATCCTTGAGAAATAATGATAATAATAATTGCCATAATAACAATAAATGGTAGTTGTTTTGTAATCTCATATTTTTTATACCAGATAGTCAGACAGAGCATAATTCTTTTTGTTTTTTATTTATGCATACAGAACTGGGGTACAGGCCAGAGGTGCAAGGGTGGTGAGAGGATTCATCAGAGGCAGAGAGGGGAACAGAACAAGCAGATCAAAGAAGTACTTGCTGAGGGGACCAGTGGGCGGGTCAGGAGAGGTCTGCTGAGCCATGTGGGTCACCTCCGGGGCAGGGATGAACTCATGCTGAAGTGGCTACCGTGAGCTCCACAGTGTTGTGCTTTAAACCCCCATTGTGCCACCAGGGAGGGCCCATTTCTTAAGGTATTTCTCTAAATGTCTCTTGTATGCTTAACTCATTTAACCCTCACAGGTCTTTTGTTTTTACCATTTTACAAACAGGACACTTGATTTATAGAAGAGCTAAATGCATCAACCAGCTTTATTCTGTTTAACAAATGGTGCCAAAATATAGGAGTTTAATAAGGATTCTGTTGATCTAGACCTGCCTCAACTGATTTGAAGTGGCCTTACTCATGTCTTGTGCTGGTTCTTGACCCTCGGGGTCACAGAAAGCCTTTTTCTCATTTCTGACTGTTGACTCATTGTCATCTGGGGATGCGGTGGTGACTGAGCACATGTCCCCTCACCATCCAGAGGCTAGTCTGGGCTGTTCACATGGTGGTGCCTGTGTTCCAGGACAAGGAGTGAAGCATCCCAGGGCTCCTGAGACCTAACCTTGGGCTGTGCACAGTGTCACTGTGACATATTTTGTTCATAGAATAGATCACAGGCACGTCCCAGAGTGAAGGGATCAGAAAATGAGATCTGCCTTTTAGTGGCAAATCATGATATATTGCAAAGGGTGAGGAGGGAGAGGCTTGGGGCCATTTGGCAACAATAGGCCTGTTATATAACCTTCCCATTGGTGCACAGGATGTAATTAACAGAGCCAGAATGGGGACCTAGGCAGCAGGAGAGCAGGAAGTAGAGGAAATACCCTCACCAGACTGCCCCCCCGCCCCAGTGTGCCAGTTATTGTTTGCTCTTGTTGAAAACCACCTTCAACATAAGCTGGTTCCAATACCAAATCAGAAATGAAAGGCTTTGATCATAGGGTAAAGTAAATAATTGGAATATTCACCTAACCATTTACCAGTGTTTGTTTTATACTCATGTGAAATGTGGGATGGTGCCTGAAGGTTTTCTGAAATTCTGGAAGTTGTGATGTCAAGTGTGCATGAATGTGAGTCAACACAAGTGGGGAACTGAGGCAGCTGGTAGGTGTTTGTGTGTGTGTGTTGTGTATATTCCTAAGTACTTTGTTTCAAGTCAATGAAGATCTTTGTTTTGTCTAGAGCTTCTTGCAGACAAAATTGTATACTATAAAAAGCCATGCCACACACAAAATGTTCCTTAACATATCAACCATTTTGGAACAAGTTCATGTTTTCAAAACAAGCATTAAACAGAATTTACTATAGAGTTATGGCATGCCTCTAGTACTTATTACCACTCAGTAAATATTAACTCATTGCTATTAACAATGAGCTGCTGTTGAATAGAAAGGAAAGATACAGCTTGATCAAGGCGTTAATGTATGTAAAGAGTGAATGTGGGTGTGCCCAGCAAGGAATCCAGCAAATGAAAGGCCAGTGAGCGAGCATTCAATGTGTTTCCAGCATTGACCATGGAATCCAAGTGTCCTACTTGGCCGGTAAATCTCAATTTTGAAAAGGAGGTGTCAAACCTAATGGCTCCAGTTATTAAGGTCACTCAACTTCTTCCTTCTGTTCCAAATTCATGTTCAATCAGCAAACTTATGATTATGATTTACCTCCTCATGTTGTTAGGAAGCTTCATTCTCCTGCTGACATAAACATTCTGAACCACTTGGCAGTTACATTTCTTAGTTCAAATTGCTAAATTGGCACTCTGCTTATACACCAGTCTCTTGTAAATTCCCAGGGATTAATCAACTATAAGATCACTGACACATTCCATTTTCTGGAACTTCAAAGCTAAGGAGCAGATGCTTGAATTCAGTGACCCTGAGAGGTGACTATACCTAGACAGTCTGACACTTGCCTTCCCAGATGACACATTTACCCATTTGCCAAAGGCAAGATGCTGGCACTGACTGTATCAGATCTAGACACACTGTCAGTGACCAGATAGAAGCTAGGCTCTTTCTAAGACTACCTCCTGTGGAATTAGAAGTTAATTCTTAGTTAAATGGCAATTAGCTTTCGTAGCTGGAACGTGAACTTCAAGGCAGAGCATCTCTACTTGTAATACTTGGATCTTAGATACTGACTTTGAATGAGTTTACACCTGCAAAAACTGACTTTCTCTTGCTTCAGGGGGTAAATTACTTTAGAAAGAAACAGTTTGACATTCAGCTGTCTATTCCGTTCCTTATTCATCTTGAAAACTGAGCTAACAAAAGCACACATAATTAGTGTTATCAAAGACAGAACTCAAAGAGTAGATCCCCTTATTGTTTTGTTTCATTGTTATACTGTCAACTAACTTACTCCATGATTGGGTGTGAAATAGTCCACTTTTTAAAATGCCAGGTCTGCCGTCATTTCTCTTACCAATTGAGAGATTTGTAGGCTTTACCTACCAACGTGCACATCATAGTAAAAACAAACCAGGTGTGTGCAGCTGTTTATGTAGTCTGGAGGCAAAAATAATTGACCAGTTAGATAAATTGGAACTGTGACCATGACCATGAATTTTTTCAGAACTTGTGGAGTTCAATACTATCAGTATCTTCCATTTCATAGAAACACCTTACTCTTTTAACTGCTTCAATTGTAGTTTGCATATTTCTAAGATAAAACACCAATTTTCTGTGGTTACATGCATTGTCATTATCTTTACAATTTTCCTCAATAACTCAATATTTGCTCAATAAATATTTATTAAACACATTAATTGAATCTCAGGCACCATGTTGTATGCTAAAAATATAAAAATTACATGATCCTTTATCTCTAAGAGCTGGAAGTCTGCTTGAAGCAAAATGCAAATTAATGAATACTTACCAAATAATTAATTTTTTCAACAAATCTTTATTGAGAAACTAAGTGCCAAGAATTATTCTGGGGAATGTGACAATGAATCCAGGTGACAAGGCCCCTGCTTCAGGGAAATCGTACCACAGGAAACAGTGAATAAGGTAACAAATAGTTATAACTGCTATGAAGAAATAAAGCAGGATGAATTGACGCAGACTGAGTATGGAGGGTGGTAGTTTACCTGGGATTGTTAGAGAAGCTTCTCAGAGTAGGCAAAATCTATGCTGAGATCTAAGTATCAGGAAATGACCAATTTGAGGAACTGGAAATGGGTTTCCATTACAAAAGAGTAGCAATTTCAAAAACCCCAAGAGAAAAAAAAAAATGGTGTATTGAAGGTACTTTACACAAGCTGTGTGATGGGAGCAGGACACTACTCAAACATCGGAACTTTATTCTACATGTGATAGATTTGATGATAGTGTTGATATTTGTTGGTCCTTGAATAACCTGACACAAGGTTTTTTTTTTTTTTAAAGATTTATTTACTCACTCATACAGAACTGGGGTACAAGCCAGAGATGTGGAGGGTAAGAGGATTCACCAGGGACAGAGTGGGGAGCAAAACAGGCAGATCTACGAAGTACACTGCTGAGGGGAGCAGCAGGCGGGTCAGGAGAGGTCTGCCACGCCATGTGGATTTCCTCTGGGGCAGGCGGGGATCGAACTCATGAGGAAGTTGCTTAAGCTTGTTAGCGCAGTGCTTTAACCCGCTGCGACACCAGGGAGAGCCCAACACAAGGTTTTTTTTTTGTTTTTTTTTTTAAGATTTATTTATTTATTCATACAGAACTGGGGTACAGGCTGGAGTTTCAGGGGTGGTAAGAGGATTCACCAGGGACAGAGTGGGGAGCAAAACAGGCAGATCTACGAAGTACACTGCTGAGGGGAGCAGTGGGCGGGTCAGGAGAGGTCTGGCTCGCCATGTGGTCTCCTCCGGGGCAGGCGGCAGGCGGGAATCGAACTCATGCGGAAGTGGCTTCAGATTCTCAGTGCTGTGCTTTAACCCGCTGCGCCACCAGGGAGGGCCACAAGGTTTTTTAAGGGATAGTTCTGGCAGTTGGTACAGGGGCTAAATAGAAATGGATGCACAAGTTGGTATTTGCTGTAACCCAGGTGGAAGATGACAGTGGTGAGCCCGAGCCGTTTCCCACCTTCAAAGACCCTGCTCTGCTGTTTGTTGGGGATGGTCCCCAACAAATCTCAGCCATGGTTAGAACTGTATTGTGAGTGGTGTTACAGAAATATAAGAGTAAGGATGTATGTGGAATGCTGTTTTGGAAGGTTGGGAGCGCAGGAAGAGGGCCTGTGGAGGCTACATGTGTAACTAGAGCAAGTGTTGGCAAGCCTTCCTAACGGCCCAAGGGGTAAACATTTTAAACTTTAAGAGATATATAGTTACTGGTTGTAATTATTTGACCTGGTGCTATAGCTCAAAAGCAGCCTTAGGCAATACACCAGTGCATTGGGATAGCTGTGTTCCAATAAAACTTTAGTTGCAAAAAATAGGCAGTCAAAGGATTTAGCCTGCAGGCTGAGGCTTGGGGATCCTGGATCTACAGGTCATCTTTGCAAGCACAGCAGAGATTCTCCCTTGTGTCATATGCCATTTCTCTTCATTTTTGCTCTTCTGATTTATTATTTTAACTTTGAGAACCCGGGTTTTTTTCTATATTATTTTAAAAATTATAGGCCAAATCCAATGTCCTCAAAATACAATCTGCTCAAAGGTTGATCTGATGGCCTAAATAAACATGACCTAAAAATCATCCAAGAGTCATACCAACTTCTTGGTGAAAATCCTACAGTAGTCTACTTCTTACTCACCACTCTGCCTTCTGAGTTAATCTTCTAGCACTGAAAACGATCATTTCCAAAAACGTTAGAGGCATGTTTTATTAATGATTGTCAGCTCCTCTATGCAACCCCAAACCAAGTTTGACTGACGTCATCATAAAATGTTCTATCTATTGGCCCTCCCTCGTGGCACAGCGGGTTAAAGCACTGCACTAAGAAGCTTAAGCCACTTCTGCATGAGTTCGATCCCCGCCTGCCCTGGAGGTGACCACATGGCATGGCAGACCTCTCCTGACCCGCCCGCTGCTCCCCTCAGCATTGTACTTCGTCGATCTGCCTGTTCTGCTCCCCGCTCTGTTCCTGGTGAATCCTCTCACCCTCCACATCTCTGGCCTGTACCCCAGTTCTGTATGAATAAATCAATAAATCTTTAAAAAAAGAATTAATAGCCACCCAGTGCCACCAGAAATGAAGATGAAGATGCAGTGAGATCACAGAAACATCAGTAACAAGAAGCTGCTACCACTTCTGGGCAGAAGCAGTGGCAACAGTGGACAGATGCAGGGTTACTGTGGCATAAGGACCAGCGTCACCTACTAGAAAGTAGAATTGTGTAACATGCCAGGAGCTGAAGGCATAAATGATGTGTTACTGATGGCTAGTCAATGTCTTAAGCAATGAAGGAGAAGGAAAAATAATGTGGTTTGTTCTATCTTCCACTCCATAATCACCAGTCTAGATTCTCATGTAGATAGAAGCTGGGTGGCACAAGAACCTATGAAACAGTGAGGCAGAGAAGAACAGAGCAAGGGCAAAGAGCAACGCTGCAGGAAACACACCAAGGACCCAGAGATCGTCTCTGCCTTTGGCCACCATGCTGGGTCAGGCACTGGTCATACACTTGACTGGCCGTGATAGCACGTTACCAAGTCCCTACTTTCACAAATTGATTCCTTCTTCAGATCAATCTCTTCCGTGACTTAATATAAGTCAAATCAACAGCCAGCTTTCAGGGCTGACCTCCAGTCCCATCTCTTTCTTGAAATGGTTTCATTCACTCCGAAACTCTAGCTGTCTCTACTTTCTTTGAAATGTATTTCTAATAACCCCCCAGATACTTAATCTTCTATTTCCTTATGCTGGTTCTAAACATTTCCCCCAAGAAGACTGTGGGTTTCTCAAGTCCAGGTACCACATCTTTAATTTCTTTGTATTCCCAATGGGAAACTGCCTCAAGGATGGTTTTAAGTAGGTGGCAAGCAAAGATTCACTGGTGGATTAGATTTTCAAGCAATAGATCCTCCTGACAGCAAAAAGAAAATCTGACAACCTAATTTATAACCTACTGAGTTGTCAGAAAGGGACTCTAGAAAAGTAAAAATAAGACGTTGGCTAAAATGATAAAAGTTTTCAGAGAAAACAAAGTGAGGAATCCTTGAAAATTTTCCTAGAAAGAAAGCAATGTGGAAAGTTCTCTCTCTTCTAATCCCCCTCTTACCTGTGTGCATACGCACACACACACACACACCTAACCAAAGGCAACAAGTAAGGAGACAGTAAAGTATTGGGGCCTGAGATCAGAGGAGGAGATGTGCTGATCACAATCAGATGGACAAATATTTGCACTAGATGATCTTACAAATGTATTTTTTTAAAGATTTGTTTATTTATGCATACAGAACTAGGGTACAGGCCAGAGGTGCAGGGGTGGTGAGAGGACTCACCAGAGACAGAGTGGGGAGCAGAACAAGCCCACTGATGAAGTAAACTGCTGAGGGGAGCAGCGGGCAGGTCAGGAGAGGTCTGCCACGCCATGTGAGTCATCTCCAGGGTGGGGATCGAACTCATGCTGAATTGGCTTTAGCTTCTCAGTGCTGTGCTTTAACCCACTGCATCACCAGGGAGGGCCTACAAATGTACTTTTAAATGTGCTTAAAAGGACAGTCACTGGAGAAGTCTCTTGTGTACCCTCTCAGGGACCCTGCTGCCAAGATGCATTGTCTGTTGGAAGAATGCCTGCCTCAGAATCAGCTTCCCAGGCCCATCGTGCCCATCTGTGATGTGTTTGGAGCAAGAGTTTGGAATTTGCCCAACTGCAAGTACCAGGGACAGACTGCCTCAGAGTCAGAGGTGATTCAAAATTCCCTTGTCATTCACTGTCCATTGTGCAGTCGCAGCCGAGCTTGCATCGATGGCTTGGGCCATCCTCCTTCCATGCCTTGCCTTCTCCACACAACCAGCAGCTTCAACTTTCACACTCTGTGACTCTGTTAAACATTGTTGTGGCACAACCTGAGTAAGCAACAGGGTGATATGGCATGCACTGCATCCCCACACCCTAGCACCCTTCAACAGCCCCTCCACAACATATGGGTGCCCCCTGAAATGATGCCAGAAACCCACACTTGCTTGTTTCTTCCAGTGCCTGATGTAATTCAAATCAGTATCTATCCCTCCAGCCCCTAAGGTGGTGGAGTAAGAGAACAATGTCAGTAAGGCCCCATGCTTCAGCTCAGGAAGCTAATCCTGAGGGAGGTAGCAGTCAGGAAACAGCATCAGAGCCCAGTTGCCTGAGGAGATCACAAGTGACTCTGGATGAACCTGTCAGAAGCAGCTGCAGTAACTTGATTTATAAGCTGGGCCATCACTGCCTCCTTCAACGTGCTGGCCTGGGGACTTCTAAAGGGAAGGCAACCTCCTCCAAGACCCAGTTTCTGGAAGCTAGGAAATAGGTAAGTTATACGTGTTGGTACTTTCTGAGAGTCTCAAAACTACTTGAGGAAGGTCAAACTTCCTCACTGATCCAGAGTATTTCCAACGGATGAACAACAGAGAATCTCCAGAGCCAGAGCTTTTGAGAGTCATTGTAACTGCAGTCGCCTTCTTTGCTGACTGGGGATGCCTAAGACACCAGGCCCCCTCAGTGGTTTCCTGACAGTGAAAAATGTCTCTGGTGAAAGTGAGTGAACAACTGAAGCCTGGAGACTCCCAGTGAGTAGGGATTGTTGGGGGAGGCGGGACTTGTTTTATTTTCCAGGTGAAACATGTAACTTTTACAGTCCCTTTGAATCTTCAAATCCAAAGGTAAGAGAATATGTGTAGAACAACCCAATGAGTCAGGTCTCCAAATTTCTCGTATCTGTTCCTTGAACTGTGTTCCGTGTTGTCATGAGGCTGTATATCTTTATCACTTCAGTCGCAAGTTCTTATTTTCTTTGTTAAGAATGTGGAGGAACACAAATGGCAACATAAAAGAAGCACAAGAGGCGGCTTTGGGAAAAAAAAAAAATCTGTAGGCTTATAGATCTTATAGGAATTTAGTTGCACAGTTGCTTTTAAAAATCCTGGACAGCTGCCGAAAATCTGTGCAGTAGGATGTGAAGAATGTTGAGTGCAAAGTTATGCTCTCCATCCTTCCCACTTGCCCGTATGGCCACAACAGAGTTATACAACTGATGAGATATTTTTATAGATTTTCAAGTGAAATAGCACATCGGTCACTGGGGGGGCTTATTGAAGAAAATTGTCAAGAAGCCCATTGACACGTCCACATTGGCTAGCTGACCTCATTACTTAACTGGATCAAACTGCATCTGGTGTCAACAGCTCATGGTCTCATGGATGATTTTAGACTAGAAGAAACTAAGTTATCCTTCAAATGATAAGATAAGGTTGAAATATGTATAGAGGAGTTTTCCCCTTCAAAAAGGTCTACTATAATACTTGAATCAGAATAGAGTAGACTCTTATATCAGAAGATTAATGATAAACCAACAGAGTACAAATAAGTTCTTCACTAAAATGAAAAAAATAGGGTGATTTTACAGATGTGATAACTTAAAGATCTCCTGGTTTGCTGTCAGTACAGGCTTGGGATATGACTGACATCCTATTGGTATAAAAGATAAATGATGTTTTGCAAAGCAACACCTTTTGCAAACCAACAGCAAACCAAACCAACAACTACTTCAAAAATTATGTGCCTTTTGTAAGCTTCATTCTATTTATCTTTGTCCTTGTAAGTTAAAGGGTCAAGCCTCTGACTTAATTACAGTCCATTGCTGTCAAATCCTTTAGTTTATTTACATTATGTAGTTTGAAGGATATCTTGAGCACCTGTGTTATCTTTGTGTGCAGTGGTTTTTGTTGGTAATATTGAATTGCTGGGTATTTTATGGTGTAGACAACCTTCATAAACTTTTATTGTTTCATCTTCGTAAAACAATTATTTGCATCTCTTATATAAATCTTAAAATGCCCAAGTTGATACCACACAAAATCCATTCCTTTTTTGCAGACATGTTGGAGGTTTCAGTTGATTGTAGTCAGCATGCCCTCATCTTATTTATTAGTCCTACTTTTGCCCTTTGCTTTTACCTAAAAAGATATTTTCTATCCCATTATTTATAAGTAGGGATTCAAAATTGTCTTCTGACTCATCAGTTCTCAAAATAAATTAGAGAATTAATAAAAGAAAACGCAGGATAAAATACTAGCGTTTTCCCCAAGTAGCTACAGGATTGAGGTGTGGCTAACATCTGAATTTCTATCTTCTAGTAATTTCTTCGATCTGTTTCACATTACATGTTTTAACTTCATCACTGAAAATGTTCACAATCAATTGTAAAATATTTATGGCTTCCAAATTTAGTTTAAAAATATATCACTCGTATACATAAACATAATTATAGATGTTCTTGTTCTCAACAAAATGGCCACCTCCTAGCTGATGCACACAGCTGGGAAACTCACTTCTGATTTCCTTGACACAAGCACCATTCCCTAGGAGCTCAGCTCAGACCTCTCTGCTGACCAGTCATCAAGCCCGGCCCACCTGCCAGCAGCCCACACCTCCGCCCACTGTGGTGACCCCTATCTGGCACACTTATTGAACCAAAGTCATCCATTTTCTGTCTCCTTGGAGACCACTGGAGTTCTACTTATCCTCTTTGCATCCCTGTTTCTGCCTGAATGGCCCCTCTCCCCCACATGAGCACCATTTTATTCCTGTGGCTGCTTCTTCTGAGTCTGTCTTCTTCCAGAAAGGGAGACAACAATGAACTTCGGGTTCATTTTCTCCATCTACCCACAGCACCCCTGAGCTACTACATGAGTTCCCTTCTTTCAACGGGAGACAGAAAGGGGAAGGATTTCCAGAAGACTCCCCAGCTCTAGAACCAGGAATTTTCATCTGTTTTCTGTCAGGTGGGACTTTCTTCAACTGCATCTCTCTTTACATGAAAGCTTCTGGCATAGCTTTCCTCTTGTGATATGTAAAAATGAATTAGGTGAACTTCAAAAATCCTTTTCTCTCAAGAAAATCTTGTTTTTAAGGTTAATGTTGCTCATTCCAGGTTTTACAGGTGAGTAAACTTCCTTTGTGAGGCAGGAATTCAATATAATCTCCAGAGGCAGGAGGCTGTAATACCAGAGTGTCTGCACCTGGTGAGAAGGAGCAAGGCTGATTCAGTGCAGTCTCCTCCCAGTGACCTCTACCAGGAGAGCTTCTCTGCCCCTTCCCCTCCCTCCCATACCCTCTCCACACTCCTCAGCCCACCATGGGGGCCACTCCCAGGCTTCAGCTCCTCGCCCTCCAACTTTATCTTTTCTTATTATGAAATTTCCTCCCCATCATTTTCTCTTCTATGTCTAGACTACAAATCAGTTGAGGACTCTAAGTTATTTATATACAATGCCATGAGATTTTTGGATTGCCAACATGTTCCTTTTTATATGACATCTGTACACGTTTAGACAAAGGGGAGAGAAAAATCAATGTCCCCACAACAGGAAGCTCTGGGATGGAATTCAGAGAAGTATCTTCCTATGTCGTCCTCAGTCTCTTATCTAAATCCGGGCAAGGGAAGTATCAAACCTCTGCTTCGGACTCCAGGTTGTCAGACTTTTCTTGATAAGGGGGAGGGAATGGGGATGAAACGTTCTTTTTCTGAAATCTTTTACAAAGTCACATGATAAAATGGAGAGAAGAAATATTTAAAGGCAAGAGACATTACTGCAATTTAACATAAGCATTTTTCAACAATCATTTAAGTATTTTCAAATCTTTCCACTTAATGGCATAAACAATGACCACTCGAGAGAGAGTATGTGTGTGTGTGTGTGAGAAATCTCATGCTTTAATCTAAAAACACATGTAGAGTTTTCATTCTAATGTAGAATATATTTTTGTTTAATAGAAAAAAAATACCCCATGTTTAAAATTAAATTGCTATATTTATCTTTTGGAAGGACTTAAACTATAGGTTGACAGTCACTGCCTTACCCCCTTTTATAAAGAACGTGTGTGGAAGAGATGAATAGCTGTCCACTAAGATTCATGCACCCCTTCCACTGTACAATAATTGTTGGGATGATGTACAATAATTGTTGGGATGATGCTGACAGCCAGGAATAGTGTTTCTCACCAGTAACCTCTATTTCCATCCTTCCCATCTGCATCTGATGTGCCTTGTTCTTGTCACTGAGTTGTGAGTAGCACAGACATTTGCTCCACATGCTCTAATATGTGGTGATTGAAAAGCAGGGTTGTCTTCTCTGTTAACTTCCTCCCTTTCCACAATGTACTTAGAACCATCTTAATAAAGGGAGTGGAGCTGGAAAAGCAAAAAGTGAAGGTTTTGGAAGGTGCCCACCCAAGGCACCCACTGGATTGTTGCATGCAAAAGAAAGATAATTGTGTTGATCCACTGACAAGTGAGTATTTACCTGTTACAGCAGCTGGAGTTGTCTTAAATAACACAGAATGTGTATAGAAGTTTAGAATCCAAGAATTGCAAAAGTGTCTTGATTTAAGCATGCTGCTGCAAATCCATTTGGGATGCAGACACCATTCAGAGAAAAGAGAATATACAGAAGGATCCCACTTTCTAACCATTTCCCCCATAGTAAGTGGATTAAAGAGATGGGAAAGCTTTCTTAAATGAGTAATATATGCCAACCTCTAGCATAACAACTTGTACACAGAATATTATCATGAATATCTGCTAAGTGTTAGTCTAGAATGAATTTGTAAGAATAATACAATTTATTCCTCTAATGCATATGTTTTGTAGCATTCAATAATTATTCATTTAACATTTTTAATGCATCAGGTGCACTCTGCCTTTCAGGAGTTGGCTATAAAAAAGTAAATAAATAAGGCCTCACCTTTGTAGTAGGGCTGAGCATTAGAGATTTAGCCTACAAGCTCCTGGAACTCTACTTCCAATTCAGCCTTATGTACTGCTGAAGTTGTGCATAAGGTTGATGTACTCTGTGGTACACCATGGTGCAGTTGATGGCAATGCCTTCTGTGTTCACCACAAGACTCCCTGCACTCCCTTCTGGTTCTGAAGTCAACTCAGTGTCTCCTCCACTTCTGCCATCTCAGACACAACAGATGTCTATGTACCAACATTCACCCCATTCATGTTGCTTTCAAGAGCATACTAGGTTATTTGGTATTTGGCTATACAAGAAATGGTGAGAATCATTGCATTTCACTAATTAGGCTGTTTAATTCACTAGTGAAAATCCTTGATTTTCTTAGGGAAGTTGGCCCCTGTTCATAGGTATGCAACCACCTCTTCTCCATAACTACAGACTTTCAGTCACTGGGATAGCAAGCAGTTCTAAGTCAGAATTTTTGAAATCTATTAAATTATTAATCTGAGCCAGCAGTTTAAGGATATATAAAAAGCTGTGCTATTAAATTTGATCTAGTCTATGTTTATCCTCCAGTTCATCTGTATAGCATGGAACTGTTTTTCCCATCAGATTCAACTGGTAGAAAATCCTAATCATGAAGAAAATTTAGTAATGATAGTCTGGCTACCTCCGTATCATAATAGGTATCCCCAATGAGACATATGGTCATCCCCCACTTAAGACGGCAGGCAACATAACCTTCTGGTTCAGAGAATAGTCTCTGTATTCATTGAGTTCTATTTGAGTCCATTGTGACCTTGAGAAATGTGCCTGATCTCTCTAATTCTCCAATTTCCTCTCCTTAACTTGGAGATAATAAATGTGTGTGTGTGGGGGGGGTGTTGTTTTAGAAGAAAGAAAAAATACCATGGGACATATAATTAGTAGGTAACAACATTAATTTACATTAATGCTCAATAAATTTTAGTAGCTATTAATTACAGCATTAAATACTTCCATTGTCTTCTTTATATCACCTTTTCCAAAGATGGTTAATGTGAAAGCAGCTTGGATCTGCTTATTTTATATTTGATAATTTAAAATGACATATATTCAAGACTTGATTATAGGTGACCTCTTCATTTTCCATAGTAATCTTGAAAAGCCCATTCAGTAAAACTAGCTTAACAAAGAAAAACAATAATATCAAGTGTATATTTGTTGAGTTTAAGTATTTATTACTGTATGAAGGCCTTCCATTATTTTTTCTCATTTAATCTTTATAGAAGCTCTCAGAAAATGCAGGTAGTTTATTCACAGTCATACCATTGGGATTGGACAGAGTCCTGATTTGAATCTGATTCTTTGAAATCTGAAGGCTATACCCTTTCTAGAAAACAATGGCATCTTCACAACAGCAAAGAAAAACACATGATTAGAGAACTGTAAGATTTCACTAATCTTTTTTTTTTTTAAGATTTATTTATTTATACAGAACTGGGGTACAGGCCAGAGATGTGGAGGGTGAGGGGATTCACCAGGAACAGAGCGGAGAGCAGAACAGGCAGATCGACGAAGTACACTGCTGAGGGGAGCAGCGGGTGGGCCAGGAGAGGTCTGCTGTGCCATGTGGTCACCTCCGGGGCAGGCGGGGATCGAACTCATGAGGAAGTGGCTTAAGCTTCTCAGTGCAGTGCTTTAACCCGCTGCGCCACCAGGGAGGGCCGATTTCACTAATCTTTGACCTCCCAGATATTTTCTCCCAATTCCTATCAAAATAGCAATAGCAGTTGCCTTCTTGGTTGGCCACAGTTTCCTGGAGTACTCACTGAAGTTTCAAAACCTCACTTTTCTCCAAATCAGGCCCTACTTTCTCATCTCTTTCTACCCTGACTCTGGATCCTCATTCCTACCTATGTCATTACTCAGCTCTACTGCCTTTTTGGAAGGAGAGAGGAAGACTGAGATCATCAAAGTCAAGTTGATTAGGTCTCACTGGTAGCACTCAGGACAGACTGAGGGCTACTTCTGACCCTTTGAGATTTAGAAATTTGTACAATAGAGAAATATGTTCAAATCAATGTCCTATCAGTTGTGAGTTGTGTGATAGATTGAAATCAGCAAAATAATATTGGCAGTGCTCAAATGCTTATTTTGTATCATTTGCTTGGATCCCACCATGAAACACAAGACCATTTAACCATCACCATTTGGACGTGATATTTTTTTTTTCCAGGTCTTATGTACTTTATTTTTTTTTTATATGGTAGATGTAAGTTTAATTTTTTTTAACAATAGTTTATTTTTACATCATTTTTCATCTCAGTTGTAATCCCCATGGTCTTCCAATCACCAAATCACCCATGTGCCATCTGGATGTGTGATATTTTTTTTAAGTATGAAGTTTTTCTCTTTTTAAAATAGAACATTGCTTCTTACTGTTTTTGTTGTTATTTAAATATAATTTCTTACTCATAAGGCTTTCCTTTTTTATTTTCTTTGTTAATAGCTGAAGGTAAATATAAATAACATTTGGGTAATGCATGCTAATCAAATTCATAAAAGAAAGAGTGTTTAAAACAGACTTGAAAAAAAAATCAATGCCATCAACCCCCACATATTCTAAAAACCTGCATTCAAAGCACATTATTATTTCAAGAACTGTGACATTTCATAGCTGTTAGGATGTTTTATGCTTTTCCAAATTATATGACTTGAGAATATTAAATAATTATTGGATTCTTTTCCCTATGTATTCCAGGGACAGAGGGAAAGACAGTTATGTAAATAAGTCTGGACAACCAGCTAATGGATCACAAACCACTGAGGATTGATCATCTGCCCATATTTTATTACAGGATCTTGTTCTGAAAGAGCAAAAGTAGATCTCTTGGCCCTGAATTTCCCAGATAATTGTCCAAATTTTGATCATACTTTGTAAAAGGAGACACAATCACTATTTTATTAAGACAAACGTATCTTTTGTATTTCTTTGGTTCATCTGTTAATTTATTTACGGCTCTGCATGGCTGAGTAAGGAGAGCCATTCACATAATCCAGCCCCACATAGTGGCCAAAGTCACTGGTCTGTGACTTTAGCATGGCATCTCCAGTCCAAGTCTGCTAACCACACTGAGAAAACAAGGAAACAAGTGTTGAATGACTCAGGAAAAAGACACACAAATTCTGTGCAGGAAACATAAATCTAGCATACTAGTTGGTGAGCTGTAAGGGAAAATGCAAAATAGCAACTGTCAATTTTTAAATAGTGGAAACCAAGAAATGACAATAAATATTCACATTCAGCTAACATTTATTGAGTGCCTACTATATACTGAGGTCCACACCAAATACTTCATATTTGTCATCCTTCTCATCTTCCTAAGAAACACCACCCCCACCACCCGTGAAAAAAAATGGATTTTTTTTTTTGACAGTGAATAACTGATATGCCTGAGTTTAAAGAACAGGGTGTAAGACTTCCCAGTTACTAAGTTCAAACAGGCTTCACATCAGGGTTTCCTGATTGTGCTGACGGTAGTTTCAAAAACAGAGAGAGGACTTGTGTGTTAGTGTTGAGAAAGATGTTCCCAGTGACTGGCAGGTTGGAGACACCAGGCAAGGATGCAATTTTAGGGGAAGATTCAAATTAATTTTTGCTTTGTGGCAAAAGAAGTAAAATTTTGCTTCCTGTTTTAGTTAGTACATGGCTAATTCAACTATTTTCCTCTCAAAAGAGCAACTCTCTCTCAGGTTGTAGCATTTAAGCAAAAGATGAACTCACAGAGTAGTAAAAAGATCATCACGGTTTAGGGCCTACTGTGGACTTCAATGCTTGTGCTTCTTATTGTTTTTTTTTTTTTCTAGAAAAATGAATTTTCTACAACAAAGGGAACAAAAGTGTAACATTTATAAAGCACCCAAAACAAGACAAATACTCTAGTTCTCTTTGAAGACTGCACAGTTAGAAAACTTCTTCGGTTCCAACAGAAAGAGCCATCTATATAAAGCCTAGAGCTTCACAGTCTAATATTTTCCCTTGAGTTTTCCCAGGACTGAAAGGAAAAGGAGACTATTTTTGTTGTGTTTTTGCCTCCTCCTAATTTCACAGTTTGAAAGCCTGTACTTAGATGAACTAACAACTGTTGGTTTAATTAGACAAACAGGACCATTTCTACTACTTTTTAATAAAAAATGAATTATTATTACTCCTATTTTGTTAACATTATTTTTAAAAGTTCCTCTTCACCCTTCTTTTCTACCTGCAAATTTCTCTTCATGTTTTTATTTTTATTGGCATGATTTTTGTTGCTGTTGTTCTTCTTTGTTTGTTTTCTGGTCAAAAGGTGGAGGCAATGATACTTATTTGAACGATCACTGGCAACACACCATCAGTGTCTACCCATTCCTTGTGGGGACAGTGCCCCAAGACCCTCCTATAATCGGGAATTCTGGTCATCTCTCTCTTTCTTGTCTCTCTTGTTCCAGGTTCTATTATGAGCTATGAACTTGGCTTCCACCCCTAGCCAGAAAACAATCTGGCTCTATTAGCTCTGTGACTGACCTTCATTAGGAACCAGAATTTGACTGTAGTCAGCTGCAGATTTCTGCTGGAAATAATAAAAGTGCTTACTGAAAATGACTGAATGACTAAGCCCTTCTATAGAGTGAGCTATATGCTGTGTTCCACATAGCTAACTTAGCATAATGAGTAATGAGCACAGAATGAGTAATATGGTATAATGCTAACTTTCTACCCCTTTCACAGAGATTGGTAGAAATGTTTATGACCTTGTTTCATTTACATTCCAAACATTCTAATCTTTATCATCAATATCCCTTGTCCCAGGTTCATTTAATTTTCCTTGTTTCTCCATTTTGTCATAGGTACTTCATTTTTATTAGGTCTTGCACTGAGAGAATTCTCTCCCTGTAGTCCTGTGGAGTGCATGCTTTCCAGAGAGGGCTTCAACTGGCTTTTCCAAATTCAACATATACCATTATTTGGTATAAAACAACAGGAAGGTTGATCTTCTTGCAACATATACTCTATAACAAATCAGCTGTAACTCAAGTTACACCAGAAATAGCTAAGGCCTCTGTGTTAGAATGGAGCAAATTCTAGCCTCAGTAGTGTTGGACTATATATCACCCTTCTAGTATAGAAAGTGCTATTGTTGTTCCAGTTGTGCTGGTGTTTCCATGGTCACCTTGTATGGCTTCCCAAAGAGCTGCTGATGAGCGAGTCTGTGGTTCAGAGTGTTTGTGCACATTAGTCTGCATTGTCACTCTTCATGGGAATGTAATTGAGATTTGTAATCATATTTTGGGTCAATCTCAGAATCTTTGCCAATATGAAGGAGATAAATAGCAAGAATGAGTGATTTCTTTTTATTTTAATTTTTTTAAATTTTTTAAAAAATTTATTTATGCATACAGAAGTGGGGTACAGACCAGAGGCTCAGGGGCAGTGAGAGGCTTCACCAGAGACAGAGTGGGAAGCAGAACAGGCAGATCGATGTACACTGGTGAGGGGAGCACCGGGTGGGCCAGGAGAGGTCTGCCATGCCATGTGGTCACCTCTGGGGCAGGCAGGAATCGAATTCATGCGGAAGTGGCTTTAGCTTCTCAGTGCTGTGCTTTAACCTGCTGCGCCACCAGGGAGGGCCTGAGTGATTTCTTTTAAAGATCAGTATAGTTAATGAAATATAACCTGTTACTTAATGTTAATCAAATATGAGTTTCAAAGTTTCTATGACCCCACAAAAGGCATTTAATTCTAATTTATAATCAGTTTCAGAAAAGTCAGTGACAGTGCATAGATCAAATTCAAGACAGTTAAACTAGGATATATTAACATGAAATTTAACTACATATTTTAAATCATATGAAACAATACACTGAAATGTATTAGCAACTAGAGAGAACTGAGAAAAGTTAAACATCTGAAAGGATATTTATCATCATACAAGCCATTTTCTATCAAATAATACTTATTACTTCCATAAGAGAAGAAGCAAGAATTTGACAATGAGTAGAAATACTTCATGAGCGTTTTTAAGAAGATGCTAAAATACTGTATACCTTTTTCTATTAACAACTGGATGGAAATCTAAGCTCTTGTTCTAATATTAAAGGCTCTTTGTCACTCTGCTGTTGTTAAAATCATTTCTCATAACTTGAAATGTGGTATTTCTTAAAATTCCATAGACATATACCCAACCTACGGTATTTTGTGGCTATGGACTAAAATCTACCACAAGTCTTTCAAAGAATATTTAGAGGTAATGCATTAAATAAACTACAAAGGTGGAATCCCTTAGCCTAGAGATAGTTTGTAATTCAAAGTTATGTTCATAAAAAATATCATAATAGGAAAACACAATACTAGCATGTTGTTCTTCATGTGCTTCTATATTGATTGACTTGAATTTGGAAGCCTCTCATGCAAATGAGTCCCCTAAAACCATGTGTTTTGTTTGCTTGTTTTACTGAAAATAATACTGAGTGGATGCCGAATAGGAGAGGATGGAGAATTCTGTGGTCACAATCACCCATGATGAGGTAGAAATACTCACTCAGATATGTGACCTGGTACTGCTCTTTTCCGTAACTGGTTCATATGTTTTGTGTTCTCCACTGTTGTTCAACTTTTATCCAAACTCTAGTCAATAAGATTTTTTTCATTTTTCAGAACTAATCCAGATTTCAAAATTTCACTCTCCCTTGCTTCTATAATAATCACCTCAGATATATGACTGTGTTTCATATTCTATAATGTCACATTAAACTAAAATGAAACTGGATACTGCTTTATTTTACCAAGAGTACACGTCTCAAGCATTTACAATATGAAAGGAAGGAGAATATGGTAGGGTTCCTACTAAAGAGGATAGGGAAATAAATGTCTGATTCTCCTTGAAAAAAGACTAAAAAAGCAGACTCACTATGAGAGAGCACTGAACCTTGTAGATCAAAGAAAATTCAGTCTCATAAATTTTGAAAATTGGATTTATTTTAGTTCCTGGTTTTAAAAAATATCTCTATTAGTGAATTTATTGATTGATTGATCTATCTTTGTCCATTAACCTATAGGGAAAAATTTAAAAAATGACCGGCAAAAAAGAGTATATCAGCTATCTATTCAAGGAATTCTGGAGTGTCTTGAGATTGTCTACTTGTATAATAACATGCACCTTTGTTTTACTAAGTTATTATACAACTCTGTAGAGGAAGATATAAACTTGTAGAAAATGCATGTCAATTCAAACATGTCTTCTTCTTGGCTGTGCTATTGATTCCTATTCACAGCAATGCAAATGCATATTGGCTGGTAGAAAATATAAATCAAGTCCTCACTTGAACCAGTTCTAACATCTTACTATCTCTGTATGAATGTGTCAAAAAGGAAGTACAGCTACATGAGACTGATGATTTTGTATTTGTTAGAAAAATATCCTTTTAGTTTTAAGGATCCCATGCAATAAGGGATTTCTTTACCTTTTATAGGAAAAAAAGTTCTGGATAAGAGGATATGATGCCAGTCAGAGTAAAATAACCTGCTACTACTTGAGGAGCACTGTTTGCAGAACACCACAAGTAGGTAGAATGTATATAGGAATGGGACAGTGCTGAAAACATGTGAGACTGGAGAAAGCACTATTTTTTTTGCCACACCCACCAACATACATACATTTATAGGACACCACACAAAACATGCTTATGGGGAAGAAGTCAGGAGAGAAATGTATGATAACCATTTTTTTCCCCTTAAACTTTCTTTTCACTTGTTTCTTAACTTAATATTTCTTATATATGTCATTATTTGTTTTACTATTTACCTAGAAGTAAATTCAAAATATGCCTACAATTTATAGAAATGACATTTATTTTGTCAAGCTGTCAGTTTCATTTATTTTATTTTATTTTCTAAAGGTTATTTATTTATGCATACAGAACCGGGGTGCAGGCCAGAGGTGAGGAGGGTGAGAAGATTCACCAGAGACAGAGTGAGGAGTAGAACAGGCAAATTGATGAAGTGAACTAGTGAGGGGAGCAGTGGGCGGACCAGGAGAGGTCTGCCGCACCGTGTGGGTCACCTCCGGGGCAGGGATTCACTAGCGCTGAAGCTGCTGTGGCTACCTTGTAATGCTGCACTTTAACCCACTGCACCATCAGGGAGGGCCCTCATTTCTTTTAAAAGAAAATAATTTCAAAATACTTTTGTTAGTAAAACATTTTACATCTGTCTATATGGAATATGTACCTATTATTTTTGTATGCTCATTCAGGAATATTCATAGAGATTTTAACTATTTCTTTACTGACCTGAGCCCAATAATTAACCAAACATCAGTTTATTTCTTTAAGCTTTCTTACTAAACCAGAGTGCTTTTTTTGTAAGCCACAAGGGCAGATCTGGGGCAGGCCTGTGAACTGTGGATAAAGACACAGCCTATGATATGAAAAAAGAGCAGAAGGGTTTTACAGAAAGCTATAGGGTTGAGTAATAGAGACCAGGACATGAGTTCCTAAATAGAACACAGAGTTTGTGGTTACAGACTAATAGAGAATATAGACTCACAGCAAAAGGTTCACATTGATTATGCCTTTGTAACTCAGCCTGTTGCCGAAACATCATTTATTTGATGTGTTTCCTTCTCTGGAAGTTACCACCAATTGAGGCAGAAGAGACATGAGCCTGTCCCTGTTCTTAAACAGAAGAGGTCCAAGACTTCATAACTATCTTGTCTTGATGAGACAAATTTCTGTATAAGTGACATACCCAAGAAAGGGGAGCAGTGATGACATCAGAGAAGAAGAGTTTGCCTCCTACAAGTTGTTTACACTTTTTGGTCTCTGTGTAAGGCAGGAGAATTCACCTGCTGACTGTAAATGTTTGTGGCCACATTCTAAGAGATCAGGCAAAGTTGTCCCCTCCCATAGAATGAGCCACCTGGTTTCAGACTTGGATTCAGAATAGTCTATATCTTATTTAAATTAGTGCTCAGAACACTGTAGGACTACTTCTGAGCCTGGTGTTTTTTTTCTCTTTAAGCTGTGATTGTTGCCATTTTCCTTGCTTCGTTACCATAGAAATCAAATACATCCCTGTTTATTTTAGCCAGGTACACACAGCATAGGTATGAAAGATGAGACAGAATTGATAGTACAAATATAGATAATTTAAGAAATGCATAAATAAATACCCTTTTAAGATTTATTTATTTATGCATACAGAGTTTGGGGACAGGCCGGGGGTGCAGAGGCGGTGAGAGGATTCACCAGAGACAGAGTGGGGAGCAGAGCAGGCAGATCGACAAAGTACACTGCTGAGGGGAGCAGCAGGGAAGACAGGAGAGGTCCGCCGCACCATGTGGGTCACCTCCTGGGCGAGGATTGAACTTCTGCTGAAGAGGCTTTAGTGTCTTAGGACTGTACTTTAACCTGCTGCGCCACCAGGGAGGGTCCAGAAATACCTATTTTTAATCTAGTATTACTTAGACCTGAATAGGCCTTTAAAAATGTTCAATAATTTTTTCAAGCCTACAGATAATTTTCTGTATATAATTTTTGCTGAATCACTTGACAGAATATTGTAATATTGTTACGGTCATGACCTGTCACCCCTAGCAATAAGGTCCTTTTAGTACAGAATCACAATACAATAACCAAGCCACTGTTGCCCCATGTTGGTGATGTTAGTTTTGATCATATCGTTAAAAATGAAATGTGTGCAGAATTTGGGAGTAGTGGGAGCATGAAGGGTATTATAGAAACATTATCCCCCTTTCTCTCTTCTCCCCCAAGATGCCCTAGTCTACCTAGTTCCAGACATTGGTGCAATTATTCAGAAATACTATACATGAATTTGAAACATGTTTTCCACTCTTGGACAACAAATTCCTCCTACTGTCTGTTGACTTCACCAGGAGATACAGTAGGAGTGGAAGGGAGAGTGGAAGTGGGGAGGGCCAGGACTGCAAGGAATGGCTTGCAGGAGGGCTGGAGGTTTTGGGTCTGCAGAGAAGTTGTTGGTTCCTACATAGAACCAACATAGAGTTTTCAATTGTAGACTAATAGAGAATATAGACTCACTTGCTCAAGGAAGCACAGATAGGTGTTGACACCTAAGACTTTTAATTGCATAGTTGGGAGACATGAGTAGTTAGAATTTCTGGCTTCTGTAACAGTGACGGCAGTGATGTGGTCCTATTTGGGCCTGATTGGCTTGAAGTTGGATCCCAAACAAGGCATCAAGAGAGCATGAACCAGGTCCCATGCTGGGTGAGAAAGGACTCTCAGAGCCTCGGCATGTTATTAGCACTAGAGAATTGTTATCAGGGTAGGTGGATTTTCCTAATGACAGGCACAGGAAAACACCTCCCTTGTAAATACGGCTGAAAATTACAATGGCAAACTTTCCTTGAAATTAAAATATTAAGCATGGATTCTTAAAATGAAACAACTTTTATATAAAAATGCTTTCCCAAAGAAGAAATGCAGATGGCCAGCAGACATATGAAAAAAATGTTAGACATCATTTGTAATAAAGGAAATACAAATTAAAACCACAATGAGATACCAGTGAGAATGGCACATATTAAAACAACTAGAAACAACAAATATTGGTGAGGATGTGGAGAAAAAGGCGCTCTCCTATACTTCTGGTGGGAATGAAAGCTGATATAACCACTATGGAAAGTTTGGAGGTTTCTCAAAAGGCTAAAAATAGAGCTTCCATATGACCCAGCAATCCCACTCCTAGGTAACCAAAGAACACAAAAACATTGATTCAAAAGGACACCTGCACCCCCATGTTTATTGCTGCTCTATTTACATAGGGAAGATGTAAACCCAAATGCCCAAAAATAGAAGACTGGATGAAAAAGCTGTGGTACATATACACAATGGACTATTACTTGGCAATCAAAAAGATAAACTCATGGCTTTTGCAGCAACATGGATGGAGCTGGAAGGGATCATGCATAATGAAATAACTCAAAAAGAAAAATAAAAATACCAGGTAGTTTTACTCATAGCAGGAGCATAAGGAATCAGGGGGGAAAAGAGAGAGAGAGAGAGAGAAACAAATGTAATAGAATAAAAATGAAAACAATGAACCAGACAAATGTTATGGGGGTGGAAGGAGCAATAGGATCAGAACTGGGGTGGGAAGAGTGCACTGGACTGTAGTGATGGCACATGGTTGAACCGGTGACCCATGGGGATTACAACTGAGATGGAAAAATGCACAAAATGAAGAATGATGAAAAAAATAAATATTTAAAAAATACATTCCAAAGCTATTTTTGAAGAGTTGCAGCTCTCTTCCATCATTGGAATTCACAGAAACTAGGCTCTTTTTATTGATGAAATTATTATATATGGAGGACTTTTAGATGTGAAACTCTGGATTATTTATTATCACTCTGTTTTCAGGTCATTTTAAACAATTACTCATTTCCCTTAACTGGGTTAACTAATTTTCTTTCTTCCTCAAATAATTCATCGTTTGAGTGAATTGACCAAGCAACAGCTTGTGTTCGGTGATAATGCAAGTAAATGTAGAGCTGACGGCTAATCTAAATGAAACCATTTGTTTTGAGTGAATCTTAATGTAGTTTTAAGAAAACAACCATCAGAAATGATTCCTTGACAGATAAGCTAATAATTTTGAGAAATAGAAGGCAGTATGTACTCAGGCTTCCTGTCTTTTACTGTTTCTTAAAAATTTGAACATTTACACAAGGATGGTGAGAATAGATATTCCTATGATGTTGTGAAGAAGCATGTCATGATTTTAACAAAAAGAAAGTGTGACTTACTATTTAAAGAAGTTCAATATAATCAAGTAACTGAATCAAGGACTCAAACCTGAAATCAACATTTTTGTTGATTTTGTTGAGCATTAACTGTAAGAATGAATTCTTGCAGGTCCCTCAGTAATCTCTTTGAACTACGCTACCAACTCTACAGCACTGAGCCAGCACTGAGTATATATTTCATAATATTCAATTATGCTGGAGTATTTACTAGAAAGCTTTATTTTTCCAAATAAGACAGTTTCATGTGTTCATCCTAAAGTTTTTTTTCTTTGGTTGTTCAATGGGATTGGTGAGTCCTGCTGCAAAATTGTCTGGACTGTAATCACAATGCCATCATACTGTGGGACTTTTGAACTATGAGCCTTGCACAATAGATTATTCCCTTTTGGTGCTAACTTATAGCTGTGCTCTTCTGTAATGTTCCTGTCTGAATAACTCCACCAAACTGAAACAGAAACATTGGGTTGGATACCTTATTTTCAGAAGAGATCGACCGATTTCTTTTTGTTGTCAACCAATTTTAAAGGCTAAGAAAATGCCTATAATGGATAATATATGTACTTTCAACATTTTACTAAAAATTAACCTGACATTATCCATGGCCTTAGTTTTTACACAAAACCTACTTACACAAAATGCATGTAGAACTGCCTGTTGCTCTACAGATCATTCATCTTTCAACTTGCTTAAGTTTAGGGACATTATTAAAAAAAAAAAAAAAAAAAGGCCCTCCGCCCTCCCTGGTGGTGCAGCAGGTTAAGCACAGTGCTAAGAAGCTAAAGCCACTTCAGCATGAGTTCGTACCCTGCCCAGGAGGTGACCCACATAGCGCAGCAGACCTCTCCTGACCCGCTCACTGTCCCCCTCAGCAGTGTACTTTGTCAGTCAGCATGTTCTGCTTCCTACTCTGTGTCTGGTGACTCCTCTCACTGCCTCTGCACCTCTGGCCTGTACCCCAGTTCTGTATGCATAACTAAATAACTCTTTAACCAAGAAACCCTCATAATGAGCATACCTTTCTATCTACACAGAGATAGTACTGATTAAACACTTACTATTTCCTGTATCTCCTTAAAGAATAGGGAGTAATGTTGCCTTTAGTGTCCCAAATGAGGAAAGGGAATAATGAGTGGCTGTCAGATCAGACAAAGGTTATGAAAGATCTGTTTGCCAAGCCTGGTTTCTATCTGGTGCTCTGGCATAATTACAGAATTTTAAAAAATAATAATAATTAGCAGTAGTGACTTTATCATTTTCTAAAACATTAAGTTTGAAATATTAATCATTTGGTCACCCTATCAGAGCAACATAAATCCTTCCCAGTTTGGAATTAAGACAAAGCACCTCCCCTTTTAGAAATAGCTCGCCAGTCTAGCTTATCATGTACAGATAGGTCATGGCCAAACACTTCATGTTAAGTGTTAAGGACTATAACAGGAATCCAGGATTGTCAGATTTGGGGAAAATAAAAACCCACTGTTCACTCATAATGACTATAAGAATCAAGCAGTACTTAATTTTCATGAAATCGTAGGACACATGTAGATTCTCATGCTACTTAAAAAAATCTTTGGATCTCATGGAAATAATCTACTAAGTTGGCATTAATACTGCTTGGGACTTTTTATGCTTCTAAGGGGGATTTAAAGAATAATTTATGCATGAACAATATTCAAGGACCAAAAACCATTTCTTTCCTTGAATATATTTTTATCATCATCAATGTCCTTTTGTAATCACAAACAGCACAGCATTCTTAAATATGAGGCATGTCAGAGTCATTAGCATCAAAAAATATTTTAAAAGAGTGAAAATACAGCAGTCACTTGAAATTTGCAAATCAGGCACCTTAAAACAGCCAGCAAATTGTGAACCCACACAGGCAGCCACCTTTTTTATCCTTTCCTTGATTATCGAATTGAGCAGAAATGATCAAGATCAATTCAAGGATGCATGAATTTCACCTTCTTCAGTTTCTGAATCTTGAATAAGGCCTATAATTCCTTCTACAAGAGAGTGAATAAAGAAAGAAATTGATATTTTATTCTTATCCTTGCAATGAATTCTGCTTATGACCTTCTTCAAAGTACAGTTGAGTGAATAGTGATTACCTCTGTATAGACATAAATGTATACATGTGGAGGAAGCTAAAAATGAATGGCATAAAAATAGTTTTCAACATCCAAGCCGTTTTTTCCATCTGTTAAATGAGTCCAGATCTAAGCAATGGACATGAAGCCTAAAGCAGAGTAGACTTCTCCAACGTTTTTGCTTAGGATCCACTAATGTAATTTGACTGGAAACAAATAATAATATCACTTTTTTCTGCATATGGACAATGCTCAGGGAAAAAAGCTAGAAATATACCTGGTAGGCCCTTGCTACTCAAAATGTGTCCATTTTGAAAAGGACTGATTTAAGCCAAGTGTCTTTGCAAAACTTCAGTAGTAACCTATCAATCCATTTAGGACGTTAACCACATTTATTTTAAGGTTATGCTTCTGAGCATTTGCAATGCTCTTTTCATATGTTTTATGTATAGATTTGTAAATTAGTTCATGAATTTAGCCCATTAATGACTAAGAATAAATGTTTAATTGGTTCTCTGAGCAGAAGTTTTTCTTCTCTCCCCCTCCTCCATTATAAATATTTCTCATTAATCAAGGTGTGATTAGAATGTAAATAGGTTTTCTTGCAGCTAAATCATTTGCAGGTGATTGCCCACACAATTTTGCTTCATGAATCTTCATTAATTGCATATATTACTCATATACATCAAACTCTCATTTAGTTACAATAGTTAAAGAATGGACACTAACAGTTAATTGACCATCTGGTTAACTGATAATTACATGAAATATTTCATAAGCTCTATAAAAATTTAATCCTTCTTTCACAGGCATGGGAAATTTTAGACTATCTTTGTAGCCCAAACCCCATCTGTTGGTTTATTGTTTTATGGAGCATCATGACCTATCAAAATTTATCTTGGGAATATATGTGGAATCAACCCATTTTCTCCATTCCTAATGGATTTATTGCACTTTAGGTCACTGTCATCTCTTGGCTGGATTAGTGCAGTATCCTTCTACTTGTCAACAGACTTGTCCCTCCTTAATTTGTTCTTCCGTCTGAAATCTGAGAAATTGTTAAAAAGAGAAGTTTGCCATTTTACCCCTCGGCTCAAAACATACCAATGGTTTTCTCTTTCTTTCAGGATAAAGTTGGTAATTCTCATTCTGATTACCATACTTTTGATGTTATATGCATAAAAACCTATGCAGTTTCTTTCCTTAAGTCAACTGTACTCTCTAAATATACCTATCTACCCTGTCAGTATATTTGCCAATTAGAATAGTGATTTTCAGTTTCCAGAAACCTCTATGTACATCCAGGCTTCTCAGGCTTCTGCTCTTCCTAACCTTTTTTTTTTTTTTTTTTAAGATTCATTTATTTATTCATACAGAACTGGGGTACAAGCTAGAGGTGCAGGGGCAGTAAGAGGATTCACCAGAGAGAGTGGGGAGCAGGACAGGCAGATCAAAGAAGTACACTGCTGATGAGCAGTGGGGCAGTTCAGGAGAGGTCTGCCATACCATGTGATCACCTCCCGGGCTGGGGTTCGAACTTGCACTGAGGTGACTGTGGCTATCTTGCAGTGCTGTGTCCTCAACCATTGTGCCACCAGGGAGGGCCCTCTTCCTCACCTTTTGACTGAACTATTGCCTTTCTGTTCTACACTTTTTATCCTATCATGGTGATTATTCAGGTCCAAGCTTCACCATGGGCTATCCTCTCTCTGAACTTCATTTGGACATGTCTCTTTAACGAGACTGTAGCAGCCTGACCATCCTTTATCCCAGCATTTATGTTTTGGATTCCACTGACTCTTTGGCCCATCTATATCCCCAAGTCTACAAGGACCTTCTTGGTGTCCTTCGCATCATTATAATCCACATGCTAACTTAGTGAAAAATACAGAAGTCACTCTCTACATTTTTATTAAATAACTGAGCACACTGTTTTCCTTGACATCAAAAGAAATAAAATCTTTTTCTACAGGTTTTGTGAAAAATGGTGTTTACATTGAATCTTTACTTATTTAGATATGTACCTTAGAAGATATTTTCTGAAATTCACACTTGACACTTCATGTTTACACATGTACTTATCACTTAACTTATTTTCACACAAAAAAAAGGGTAAGCAAATGCAGAATCAGGCCCAAATCACCAGGCTGCCCTTTATAAAAATGAATGTAAGACTCTGCTGATTTTCATGCTCTTATAAGTACAAAAGAAGATGGATTGTGGACTGTATCCTCAGAACAAAGATTTATAAAATGAGAATGGCAAAACATATGATCAAGATATAGTAGATTACACTTATTCAGATTCTCAAATCTTCAGAAACTGCAAACTTAGTAGCCCATAATAAAACTCTGAGAATTTAATCAAGCAATTACATACAGGAATATTATTTAATTGAGAGGTAATCAACAGGATTTCAGGTTTCTTAAGGAATAATAAAACTCTGCTGATACCATCATCTAAGAAAGCATCCTCATAGAGAACTGGCACTTTGCATCCTAAGAGGTGTGATTCAAAGCCCAAATGTGGGTAGAGATGCTTGAAAGAGCTAGTAGCTATGGCAAAGTGAGACAACTAGAGGCAGGAAATCTTTCTTTTCGGTAATCAGCTTTGCTATGGTGACTAATGATCCCCAAATCTCAGTGGCTTCCAACCATAAAAGCTTATTTGTTATGCACATTTTATGCTAGCTCTGAGTCATTTAGAGCTCTGTCTCAACAAGTCTTTACTTCAAGATCCAGGCTGCAGTAAAATCCCCTATTTGGGACATACTCTTGTAGGAAAGGAAATAGGACATGTGTAAACACCCAGCCACACCAGTGATCCTTCTCGAATATGGCACATGTCACAACGACTAACATTCCAATGACCCAATCTTTCCATTCCATTCCAAAGAAAACTATGACTAAGCCTGGTATGAAGTGGAGGGAGTATTTCCCACAAATAACAAGATTTGCAAGTCACATTCTTGATGAGGTAATATTCTTTATTTTCATATGGAAAGGGATGAGATTGATAAGCAATAATACTAAGGTGGAGAGCACAGTCCTTGAAGTGGCATATAGAGGACAAAGTCTAAATAAAGGAATTAGCAGGGATCCGGTGTTTAAAAATGAAGGGTCTTGTGGAATAACATTTCTTTTTCTAGACCATTATCTGTAGATGTCGTGAAGTTCAAGGTAAAGGACATACACTCACACAGCTCAGATGGTCTTGGACAGGATCTAGACTGCATGCTTATTAACTATGTAACCTTCTGAGTCACTCTCTGAGCCTCCATCTCTGTGGCAGAGTCAAAACTTTCTTCTGACCATATGTCAAAGAATACTTTGACATACTTAGCTTTCCACATGTACTTTTCCAACTTGCCATTTCGGCGAGGCATTAGGGGATCTGGCCAATAGGATCTGATTCTCTCTCCCTGACAGCTTCAGCTCAATTTTTTCTTATGCAGAGCTGGAGTTAGAAGCATGGATCCTTGAAGAACCCTTTGGGAAAGTGTGATATAAGAGAGTCAATCACCCAATCCATGCCAAACTGTGATCAAGTGGCTAGGTATAGAAATCTCAAGACTTTTTGTTTCTGCTGTATTACCCAAAATCTGCCTATAAAGAAAGAAAAGGAGTAACTTTAAGATTTTTACAAAGATTGATGTAATTTATGGAAAGTCCAAAATAATGTCTGGCATAATGGAGACTCAATATGTGGTGATGGTTAGAATTTATTTCATGGTCACATTCACATAGAGATTATGAGTAAGGTCTTTAGAGCCAAAAGATTCTGTTCACGCCCTAGCTCTACTACTGATTGGAAGTTAAGAATATCACTTCTCTATGCCTCAACTTCCTTATCTATAAAATGACTATTAAAAATAACTCCAGTTCTTAAGTCAGTGAAGATAAAGGATCATCTAATTGGTGGTGATGATAAGTGATAATCTTCTTGATCTACCATCGTAGGGAGCAGAGATGATTGTTGGGGAAAAGAACTAATGTGACAAACTCATGGTCAGACAGAACCATGATTTTGATCGGCTGAATCAACCCGTATCATTAAAACTATCATAGACTTATCTCAGCACTCTGTCTCAGCTGGTGGATTGTCTTAAAAAAAAATTATGCATACAAAACTGGGGTATAGGTCAGAGGTATGATGGTGGGGGTGGAGGAGAGAGGATTCACCAGAGACAGAGTAGGAAGCAGAACAGGAAGACTGGCTAAAATAACAGGGGGGTCAGAAGAGGTCTGCCGTGCCGCATGGGTGACCCACCTGGCCAGGGATCAAACTCTGCAGATACCATCATAGAGTTAAGCTTTAAGCTGTTGCTCCCCCAAGGAGGGCCCTTGGTGGATTTTCTGCTGAAGATATTAAAAAGCCTTGAGCTGGAATTACAAGAAAATATGCCCTTTGATTTTATGCCACATTTCTTTACTGTAATTTTAATGTAATAATGGATTTTTTTAAATTTAATTTACTGCAATTGTAATTTTAATGTAATATATTGTGGAAAACTAGAAGTACAGACATTTAGACATAAGGAAAAAACATGCATAGTTCTAATGCAACAAATAACTAGTAATTTTTCTCTATTTACATTCAATCTTTTTTCTATGTACTTTTTAACTTAGTCAGATTTTCTAATATTATATTAAAACTGCTTCATAAATATTGTTTTCAAGGGTTTAGTTAAATAAATGTGCCATGGTGTACTTTACCATTTATTATCTTGGAATATTAATTTATGTTTAGTTTTTTGTCATTATAAGTAATGACCCTATTAATTTCTCTGTTATATATTTCTCCATGTGCTGATTTATTTAATTAGGACAAATTCACAGAATTATAATCACTGTTTTAGATAAAAGCTATATTTAGAAGAAATACAATATTGCCAAATTGCTACCCCCAGCAATAAATGAAAATGATGATTGCATATGTAGATCACATTTTTTATATTTGCTAATTGTTTAAAAATATGTAGGTATCTATTGATATCTAATAATGAAGCCATCAGTATCTTATAATAGACATATATAGTTACTTTATATTTCTTAAATGAAAAGTGAATTTTTTTATAATCCAATACTATTTATTTTAGTTCATAACTTTAGAATTGTCTCTTTAGTAAGTTGCCAATTCAATGTTTGTCATGAATTTATATGAGTGTTTTAAATATTACATTTATTGAACCTGTAGTCTTTAATATATTTCATCCTTTACATCAGGAGTAGTGTGCCTCGTTCACTAATTTTCATTTTCAAAGCTGAAAGATGGTTATCAGTTTACCATCTTTCGACACTCTCATAACTGAATTTTCCATGGATCATAATAAAAATCTTTGTGTGGAATCTCAAGCTCAGCAGTAGCCATCTTTCCATGAAAATAGGTCTCTGGCAGACATATTCAGCATTTAGCAAACATTTAATATCTGTTTGCTATTCTTCAAAAATGGCATTGGGATTTTAAAAACAATCTAATTGGTTTTGTGTTTTCTTATGATATTCTATATTCTCAATTTTCATGACCTTTTCTATTTTAACAATTTAAATCTTACTTCAATTGTTCTGAAATTTTAATCATTTCCCCTAATTTTGTATGCTGACTTTCTTTTAAAGGTTTTTTTTTTCTTTTAAGATTTACTTATTTGTGCATACAGAGCTGGGGTACAGGCCAGAGGTGCAGGGGCAGTGAGAGGCTTCACCAGAGTCAGAGTGGGGAGCAGAACAGGCAGATCAATGAAGTACACTGCTGAAGGAAGCAGCTGGCAAGACAGGAGAGGTCTGCTGTGCCCTGTGGATCATCTCAAGGCCAGGGATCCACGCTGGCACTGAAATAGTGGAGGCTAACTTGCAGTGCTTCACCCTAATCCTTTGCACCACCAGAGAGAACCCCGTGTATTCTCACTCTTAATATTATTCTTATCTAAGCAGTGTCTTGAACTTTTGGAACAAACTATAGTACTCTCTTCCAAAAATAGAGGCATTAGGTAAGACAAGAATTTTAGTGTTGGGAGTGACCAAGTGCAGAGATTTACTGTTGGGACTGGATAAGGGCAGTAATAAATTGGGCCTTGCACCCAAAGGTGATAAGGTGGTAATAAACTGGGCCTTGCATCCAAGGGTGATAAATTAATTGGGCCTTGCATCCAGGATGGGATTAAGTGAAGATGATAATAAACTGGGCCTTATTTCAAGGACACAGCGATGAGTCTCCCCTTTGGAATCTGAACTTAGGATCTATGTAAGAGACCTTTCCCCCTGACTGTGTTGGCAGTAGCTGCCGACCCCCCTTTTCAGAGTTCTGCCTCAGCTGCTGTCTGTGAGCATTAAAACTGCTTGCTCAGCCTTTCTGCCTCTGCCTTTCTTTCTTGCAGCCGGTCACAGAAGTCGGGACAGAACATTTAGTTAAGTGCTAAGTCCCTCTATTTGCAAATTGTTCCTCCTAATATAACTCTGTGGCTGCCAAAAGGAGATTGAAACTGTAACTGAGTGTCTGTGTAAACTGAAATGTGAGGAATAATTGGCAGAACCTCTTCTCATAATACAGTTGATGAAGTGCGCTCCCTCCTTTCCATCCCCCTGATGACCTGAGTATTTTTCCTAGACTGTAAGGATTTTATTGTTTGCCAATTTGTCTTCTTTGGTTCTGTAAATGTGTGTAACCATCTGGACATTCTTTTTCTTTCTGTCTTATTTCACTCAGCAGTTATCCCAAGATCCATCCCTGACTGCTACCTGCAGCCAGTCTGATTGCATTTGAATTCCAGTTCATCTGTTCATACCCTGTGAATTTAGATAAGTCAAGTTGCTCTCAATTATTCTTCTCTAAATTATGTTAATTCAATGATGATGACTGTGAGTCAGGTATTGTACTAAGTATGAAGAGTATTTAGTAAATAAAGTTTTTTCATGCAGTTTAAACTCAGTAGAAAGACTTGGGTTTTGGAGAGGACAATGGATGCAGTAAATTTATTTTACCATCATATATTTGTCTGTTATGGATATTTTGGGTGGCAGATGACTTTCCTTTAAGCATGGTGTCAAGATTAAAGTTCTTCCCAGATATATACATATGTATATATAAAGGTATATGTGTGTGTGCATATATATATATATATATA
>NW_004567112.1:24495941-24516069 GCF_000260355.1 Condylura cristata | reverse complement strand
GACAATGACCAAATGTTTACTCTTTGTATGCCAGACCCCGTTATATATAACACATGTGATAATATATATATATATATATATATATGTCTGTGTATCTGGATATGTGTGTGTGTGTGTGTGTGTGTCTCCATCTCCTGGAGGTTTCATCTAACCATCATAGAGAAAGAAAAGGTGAGTGGTTGACATTTTAACCACTTTGGACCCAAGTGTTGCATATCACCTCTCCTCCCATTTCATTGATAAATAAGTAGTCACATGGTCCACCTGAATATAAAAGGGGTCAGAGGAAATTCATTTCCTCACTGAGTAGGTGATTTGCATGAGAAATGAAGATTAACTTTGGGGGGTGTTTTGTCCCAATTTCTGTGACCTGCCACCAGGAAGAAAGACTGGAGGCAGAAAGGCTGAACAAGTAGAGTTCATTGCTCCCAGGCAGCAACTGAGAGGGAGCTCTCAAGGGTGGGGTCAGCAGCTACTGCAGTGCTGTAGGGGAAAGTGTCTCTTACATAGGCTTTAGGTTTAGATTCTAGAAAGCTGACGTGTCACTGTACACCTGGATGCAAGGCCTGGTTCCCATCATTGTGCTATTGCCCATATATGGTTACACAGGTAGCTGTTGTGTTACTGCTCATATCTGGTCACACGCAACAGGTGTGAGTGGGGAGCAGAGTAGTACGAAGTACACTGCTGAGGGACCAAAGGGTGGGTCAGGAGAGGTCTGCCTCGCCATGTAGATCACCTCTGGGGCCAGGAATTGAACTCATGCTGCAGTGGCTTTAGCTTCTTAGTGCTGTGCTTTAACTTGCTGTGCCACCAGGGAGGGCAAGATCTGCCACATTTTTAATACACAAAATATTGTCTTTATTGTATCTCTTATTTAACTTAGCATAATGCCCTCTAACCTTATCCAAGTTATTAAAGATGACAGGATTTCATTCTTTTCTATGACTGAATAGTGTATCTTTTTATGTATATGTGTGACATCTGTTTAATACATTCATCCACTGACAAATTCTTTATTGCCTATCCTGAACTAGAATTTAATTGGTGACTTTTTTTTTTTTTTCAAAAAAATTAGGCATCTTTCCTTGTAGAAAATTATTCTTTCAGGAAGCTCTGAATATGTCAGTGTGAAACCTTGGGAAAGCTCTCCAGTTCCCTCCTCTGAAGCATCACTGTGGGTCAGTTTGTGGCATTAATTGGTTGACATCTTAGGTTGGGAGAGGCTTGTTATAAGGCAGAGGCTTATGAAGACTGGCCCTAACATGACAATTTAAAGTGCTAGATGGAGGTGGGGTACCTGCAGGTCTGAAAATAGGCTCATGGAATCCAGGTGGAGGAGGAAGAGGAGACACAGGGAATTACATTTAAGGAAAACACCATAGGTACACAACACCTACTTTTTGACTTAATTTTGTTTATGTTTGAAAGAATAAAGGTGGCAGAAAAATAAAATAATCCAGATAGTAAAAAAGGATATAAAATAACAATTATATTTCCCTTCTATCACATTCTCTTCCCCAGAGAGAAATGCTGATACCAGCATCTTATTCTTCCAGAACTATTCTCTGCAGATAAACAGGAAAGCACATATGCATGTACTGTAACAGGTACAGGTTTCATGGACTCTGCCCCCACTCCCTATACTGGAACTCCAAATCCCATCAGTACCAAGAAGCACGCCGGGAAGTGCGGGCGGGGCTGAGCAGCCAGGTTGGGATAAAACCAGACATGTGGGCTCTGGGGGTCTCTTGGCCTTGTGGTTCGCGACTGATCATTTTGGCTCTCAATCGGTTTTCAGCGTGCTGGTGGAGTCCAAGTCAGCAGCACTGGTAGGACATCCTAGTTAACTTGTATTTCTCTCCCTCTTTCCCTGGGTTATTCCTTTACCATTCTCCTTATAAATAAATCCATTATTTAACCTTTTTGAGTGTGTCCATAATACGATTGAATCATAAGCACGCGGGTGAAGACCCACGGCAATCAATTCACATTGGGGTGCCCTGTAACAGTACCACTTCTGCTCAATGCTTTACTATTATAAAGCATATGTCTTTGAGGTGGATCTTATCATTGTCATTCCCATTTATAAATAAAGATAAATATATAGAGAAATTTAGATAATTGTGCAAAGATGAACCTCTAATAAGTGGTAGCACAAGAGGATAGGAATAGGGAGGGAAAGTGGAAGGGATGAATGGAAGGATGAATGGGTGTATGGATGTGTGGATGAATGGATGGGTGGGTGGATGGATGGATGGATGGATGGATTGAAAAACAGGTAGTTATAAACTTTCACATCATGCACACACTGTTTAGTATGTTTCACTACTGATCTGTCATTTGAAGAATATTAGGGCATAGTTCTTTTTCATATTTCAAACACTGCTGTTTGAGATACTAATGTCTGACTTTGAACACAAAATCATCTGTGCAGTGCACACTGCACTATACAAGGAGGTGCCATTCACATAGATTATACTGTGATAGGATTCACACTTATTATAATGACTCATTCACCTTGACCTAGTTAAATGTCTCATCTTCTGCACACCTAGTGTTTCCACTGGATAGTTTGAAATGAAGCATGAATATGGTGCAATCTACAAGGTAGTGCTAGAATACCCAAACTGAGTACTTGAGAAATTGTCTGACCTTGATCCACCCTCCCTAACCTACTTTGCTTTTTTAAGATAAGTGAGATAATAACATGATTGAGTATTTTTCTTACCTGTTAGTTCCACCTCATCTAATTTTTCATGAAGTGATGATTGCACCATTTAAACAATGTATCCTCTTATTTTTTTTCTGACAGCATCTCTATTTTATATGCAAGTAGCACATTTTTAGTAACATAAAGGATAACTATTTAACATCCTAAGAAATTTGTAGGCTTTAGTAACTTTAAAGCATGTCCTTGAAAATGTACTCTATAATTTCCTGGAGATTAAGAATTAACAATAAAATCCTGCTTTGTCTACAATCTGATAATAAATAGTCATTGATTTTAGAAATTAAAGCTATAAGTAACATATATTTATTACCAATAAATAGAAAAAGCTTGATATACAATATGATTTTTAAAACTACAGAGGTAAAATCATTTTATTCACTTCTATGTTCAGATTATTTCCTTGATGTCGTGTATATGAGATCCCTCCATGCAATTGCATATGGTGATAGTTCATTTATTCTTTTCCATTTTAATATTATACCATGAACTAACTAACATACAATACAATATTTGTCAAATTCCAAATAATGCTACTGTGATCATTTTTCTGTAAGCTTGAGAGGTACATATTCACTCATTCATATTGACTATAAAAGTAGGAGTGGGATGTTGAAGGCAGTGATAATAGGTATACCGCCATACAGTTTTCCAAAGTTAAACATCCATTCTGACTTTTACTGTCACACTGCAGGAGCTATGGTTGCTCCACTTGATGCTAGTATGGTGAATCATTTTCACGTGACTCATTCTTTAAGTGCATATGGTACTATAATGCCACTTTGATGTTTATTTGCCTGAATGCTAATAAAGTTGCGTAATCATTTCTGTGATGTTCCTATTACATACTGAATGTGGCATGTCAGCTAAAGGAATTGTGTTTAAAAGGACTTTATCTTCTTCATCTCACCCTCACTGTTGCCATTAGGTCAAACCATACATTGTAGTATTTTTTCTCCAGTTGTATTGTTTTTATTGAAATCATGTTGATTTACAACATTAGGGGTGTATTTTCATACCTCTTCCATGGTGTGATAGCTCACCATGTCCACATTAAAGTGCCATAACTCTCTACATAGGCCATTGGTCCTCTCCCTACATCCCCTCCTATCTGGTGACCTAAGATCTGCTCTCAGATTTCATGGATTTATTTTGGTTTGCTTTGTCTGTTCTTTTGCTCTGTTTCTTTATATTTCACATATGGATGAAATAATTCATTGTCTTTCTCCTTCTGACTTATTTCACTTAACATAATCCCATCCATTTTTATCCATGTCATCGCAGATAGCAAAATTTGTCTTTTTAATGGCTGAGTAGTATTCCACTTTACATATATACCACATTTCTTCATCACTCATCTGTTCTTGAGCACCTCCACTTCTTCCATAACTTAGGTATGGCAAATAGTGCTACAGTGAGCACAGACATGAATATACCCTTTCATATCAGTGTGTTTGCATTCTTTGGATAGATACCTAGGAGTAGAATTGCCATAACATGGTAGATCTATTTTTAAAAACATTCATACCATTTTCCATAAGGTCTGTATCTTTCTCCATTCCCACCAACAATGTATGAGGCTTCTTTTATTTTCATGCTATCACCATCACTTGTCTCTGATCTTTTTGAAATAAGCAAGGCATTTTTACCTCTCTTAAAAATATGAATAACTGGGCCCTCCCTGGTGGCGCAGCGGGTTAAAGCACTGCACTGAGAAGCTAAAGCCACTTCCGCATGAGTTCGATTCCCGCCTGCCCCGGAGGTGACCACATGGTGTGGCAGACCTCTCCTGACCCACCCGCTGCTCCCCTCAGCAGTGTACTTCGTCGATCTGCCTTGCTCTCCACTCTGTCTCTGGTTAAAGCCTCCCACCGCCCCGAGCCTCTGGCCTGTACCCCAGTTCTGTATGCATAAATAAATAAATCTTAAAAAAAAAAATATGAATAACTATGAACTCCCCTGAAAGGATCAAATGGAAAAGACATACTTGTGTACACTGCTAATTTTCAGATATTTGTAAAAAATCTTATCTATGTGCATTGTACTGGGGGTGTTCCATAACTAAAAGGAGTGTTAATTCTATCCTTTCATGTTCTGGCAAAGAGTCTTAGACATCCATGATAATCTCCAGTCATTGATAAACAAATGGTATTGAGAAGCTTTCTTTAGAATGATATAGTTTTACTTTCCATCAAAATAGATATCATTTTTTGCTCAGAATATGCCTGGGATATAAATCATTCAGATGGCTGAATTTTTTTTCTTTCGTGGAATGATAGATCACTAGGCATTAGATTCTGGTAGAGATGCTATTTTTTTAGACACTGCCTTTAAAATATCACTTATCCTGTCACAACAGGTCTGAATTTTATAGCCCTGCAGCTAATATTCTACATTGTTGAAGTCAACACTAAGATAGCCACCACAGTGACTGAAAAAAAACACTTTTTAAAAATTATATACTTTAAATGTATTTCATTTATTTTGATGAATCAAGTTAAACTATTTTGAATTTATTGAGTATCTACAGCTAGTATGTGTCTGTTCTGTGCACCTATAATTATGACACTCCAGCAGTTTTCTTTCTGTTCTTTAAGAAATGGTTCATTTGGGCAGTCACACAGATCTAGAGCACACCTGTCCACTCACATCTGTATGTGAAAGTGTTGATGTTGTTTCATTATGGAGCATTTTGTTTCCCTCACCCCTCCGCAAGTGAGACAATCACAGGAGATGGCCTTTATCTCTGTGAATAATGCATTTCTTCTCCACAACATGATCAGTCCATGTTTACGTTTGTCAATTTGGTTTTGTCAGCCACCATAATGGCCAATTACTAGATAAAAATTGATCACCAAGTGGCCTGATGCTGTTACCTTAGCAACCCTGCACAGTCTAGTTATTTTAATCATTTAAACAACTAGATCAGATTTGCCATTTGACATTTATCAGTAACACAATGACCAACATAAGATTGACTAATCTCATTGTCTACTTAAGCAAAGTCTTAGAGGGAAATTGATTGCTTAATTAACATACAGAAATATTTCTCTGGGCAACACAAAATATTTGCAAATTGTGTATCAAACCTTACATATATTTTATTTTTCTCATGAAGTGAGATGCTGGCCTTAAAAGCACTGAAAGGACACCACACCATAGATAATTTATTAATTCAATACACACTGTTAAGAACCAAGTATATCCCTATGTGTTGGATTGTGGGGACATGTGATGAATAATTTATAACCCCTGCCTACAAGTAAATCATCAGCTCCTAACAGATATACTGGTAAGGAAATCATTTCAATGGAGCATGTTAAATACAAATAAAACAATGAATGGCAAAAAAAAGAGGAGGAGCTACTCTTTCTACTTAGAAAAATCAGGAACTATACTACAGAGAATCTAAAGCTTGAGTGTATTCTTGAAAGAATACCAGTAAAAAATGTAAAGCAGGGAGATCATTATAATCTGAGGAAAGCTGGGAAAACATAAAATAGTACAAATGTGCACTTTTTCATATTTCTTGGGTAACATCAGAAAAATGAGTGTGTGAACAAAAAGGTATTTTTATTGGAAATCATGGTACTTAGGCAAAATAATGACTGCCCTAAAACATCTACATTCTAATTCCTGAAACCTGTGAGTGTATCACATTACATGCCAAGGGCAATTAAGTTTGCAGATCATACTGAAGTTAATAACAAACCAAAATTAATTCAGATAAAATTATCCTGAATCATTTAGGTAGGCCCAATGTAATCACAAAGATATTTAGATGGAGAAGGAGGAAGCAGAAACAGAGTGATCACAGCGGGAAAGACATAGCCAGCTGTTTCTGAGTCTCAATATGAAAGGGGAGCCTGACATGAAGAATATGAGCGTTCTCCAGAAGCTGGAACAGACCAAAAATCAAGTCTGCCCAGAGTCTCCAGATAATTTTGCAACCCTCCTGACACTTTGAATTTAGCACCATAATGCTTATTTTGGATGTCTGACTTTTAGGAATATAAAGTAATAAATTTGTACTTTAAATTTGTGCAAATTTGTAAGAGCAAAAAGAGGACATTTCTTCTAAGGCAATTGATCTGCTCGCTAATTGTGCTGTGCATTTAAAATTGTGACACTCCAAACAAAATAAAGTATTTTTCCAAGTTAGAAAAAAAATGTAATGAAAAAATTCTGATTGACGTGACTGAAATGCCCAACCTTGAAATATTCATTTAGACAGCCTAGGTCAAGTGCCTATGAATTTGGTACAGAAAAGTATTAGTTCCCACATTAAAGGGGACAAGAGTATAGGATAAATTGGAGGAATAGTTGCCCACTATTGCTGAATGAACAACTGGTTTACTATAGTGGGATCTGAAAGTTATGATATGTTCAACACAAACTCATATGAATAGTTAGGTCACATAATTAAGTTCTATCTCTGTGGACTTAATTATGCTATAAATTATTAGCAAAATTTTATCTTTCATACACACGTACACATACACACATGAACTTCTCATAAAAAGGTGAAGGTTAAGACAAAATAGTTCAATTTACAGGGGTCTACAATTATGTTTTCAATGTAAGAAATTTAAAAATTGGTCAGCTGCAAGGAAGGTCAGTTTAGGAAAGAAGTCCTGGAAATAACACTCCTACCAAAAATTTCCAGTGGTTGGATCTTGGATCATTTTCAGTTGTTGGCAACAGAACAGTCCATTTAGGAATCTTTAGCCAATAAGAAAGAGCTTTGGATTTTAGAAAGAAGATCTGAACACCAGCCTAAATGACATTCTTTCTTAATTTCATTATCTTAGGTTGGCTCACCTAGCAACCTAAGTCACATTTTCATCATCTGCAATCTCTATATTGACATAAAATCTGATCCCTATAAAAGCAAAGATTTGAGATCATGTATGTACCTACTTTGTGATATTCCAGGAAACTTTGGTCTCCTTTGGAGAAATCACTCACCTTAGGATAGAAAGTAAAATTATAAACTAAGGGAAGGAATAAGAACCCTAGCACAGTAGTAAAGTCATAAAGAGTTGTTTAAGCTAGGGTCTTGACGTTTTGTCTGGCAGTGGTGAGTTGTTGAGCCTGGGGCACCTGACTGTGGAGACCTAGTCTCAGATGGGAAAGATCAGTTATAGGGGAGACACAAAGATAAAATATGGAAGCAGAAAGATCATTATACTTTCTGGTCTACTGCTTGCTATCTCAGCTTTTGAAGTATGAAGATTATTCTTAAGTCTCTTATACATCATGCAGTTCCTTAATTAAAATCATTCAAATGAGCCAAGAAGAGGAGCCATTGAAAAAGTCTGTCTATACTAGCCCAAATGGCAACAGTTCCTTTTAACTGTTAGAATTAGGTCAAGGCTGATTTTGACCCTTTAGGCCAGTAGAACTCACAACCACTCAGTAGACTTTTTCATCCAATATATCTCATTGATATATATTCTAGTCCATCTATACTAGATTGATATTCTAGTCCATCTATACTAGTTTTGTTGGGTTGCAGGAGCAAAATACCACAAGAGGTGTGGCTTAAAACAGAAATTTAGGTCCTCCCTGATGGTCAAGGGGTTAAGTCTCAGTGTGATCACCTTTATGGCCTGAGTTCAACCCCTGGCCAGAGAGCTGACCCACATGGTGCAGCAGACCGCTCCTGTCTGGCCCACTGCTCCCCACAGCAATATTTTTCAATGAATTTGTCTGCTCTGTACCCCAATCTGTCTTTGGTGAATGCTCTCACATCCCCACCCCCCCCTCACCTATGGTCTTCACCCCAGGTTGTCTATACACACATACACACAAAAAGCAAAAACAACAGAAACAGAACTATATTGTCTTAAAGTTTGGGAGGCCAGATGAGCCATGATCCATCTGAAACCTCTATTATGGTCTCTCATCTCTTCCTTATTTGTGGTGGTTTACTGGTAATCTTCAGTAATCCTTGACTTGCAGCTCTGTGTATCTAATATAAGCCTCACTGTCCCCATGCGTTCTTCCTATGTGTCTCTGTCTTCACATGGCCATTTTTATAAAACCATTTGTCTTATTAAATGAAGGGTTCACCTTAGCCTAATACAACCTTACTATAATTTAACTAATTATATTTGTAATCATCACTGGGCAAAGCAGAGAATCCAGGATTCCTCTGTCTGACCCCAAGTTCCACCAGCATAGCTGCTGTCCAGAGCTCTGACTACTAGGAATCAAGGGGCTGGCCTGAGAGCCCTGCTCCTGCACCCTGAACAGGCTCCTGAGACCCCATGTTCCAGACTGAAAAGACTCCACAAGTACCCACAAGGACAGACAAGTCAGTGTTTACTCACTAGCAAAATAGCAAAAAAAGAACACTGGGGACACCTCTCTGGCTGTGAGAGGCTCGGTGAAGCACCAGGGCTAGAAGTTTAGAGGCTTGAGGACACAGGAATTAATCTTTTCTGGCTGAGAAAGCAAAGGGTGTAAACTTCTGAGCATGGTACACTTATAGCTAACTCTGAGCACCAAACCTGGGCACATGCCCTCCCAGCTGGGCATCTTGTGGAGTCCTGCATGCTGCAACTTCAGTTTGAACCAGTCTGGTATCAAGGTCTGTAACTCTGTTCTGGGTCTGTAACACCTTTCTTCTGTTGTCAGCAACTACATGAGCTATAACGAGAGAGTTTGGGATGGCACAGACTGGGACACCAGCTTTTCTATTTCAGGTTAAATGTTGGTTTTTGTCATTGATAACAATATAGAGTTGGCACAGGCAAAAAGAGACAGTCAGCCCCTCACACCCAGGAGCTGTCTGGGTGTCACCATGTAGTGCTGGGTGTTGTTATGAGCTGCCTGGTGTGCACAGCTAGTTCTTGGTGTTCTTTGTTAAACATAAACAATTTCACAGAACATCAGTATCAGAGAGAGCTACTATGAAAATGATGGATCAAAACAAAAACAAAATCTCTTTGTAGTCATGTCTGAACATAAACTAAAATACAATATTATCCAGACTGCAAACATGACCAAATATCCCTCTATCTGTGAAAATGATGAATCAAAACAAAAACAAAACCTTAATATAATCATGTCTGAATGCAGAGTAAGATCCAATATTGTCCAAACCACAAACCTTACCAAGCCTTCCTCTCTCTGGGCTCACATGACTAACTACAGCTTCTTCACTGGGTACAGTTATGCCTTGGTTTCAACATACCCTCTTTTAGATAAAAGTAATTAAAATAAAGATTAAAAATTATCCTATTTCCCAAGAGTATCTAGTCCAGAGCAAAGTCTCACTTCCTTCAATTCTTCCCAAATCATTTAACACAACCCAATTCTTACAATAAATCCTTTCTGACAATGAAAGGATTTCTGACTCACCTCATGATTTAATGATGTACATTCTCCTTCACAACAACAAGCAATAAATTTGACTTGTTCAACTATGAATGTGGCCCTGGTGGTATTTGCTGGTGACATGATGACATGGACAGGCATTTTAATAATGCATATTAGCTGAATTATGATAATTGGATTAGGAAACCTGTTTTGCATGTAGAATGTATCAAACTATCAGGTGATTATATTGGGGGTGATTATATTTCAGATAGAAAAATGCAGGTATAAAAAATGATTAGCTTTATAGAAGTATTCATTGTTATACAACTCTGATGTTCAAATGCAGTCACACCTCTTTCATCTCACTAATCAAATTCAATTCAACCTTTGAGACATCATTTTGGCATCTGGTCTGTATCTCTTTTTAATGTCACTTTTCCTTTGAATGGTCAACAAAACTAGAAAACTTAGGTCCATGAAGAGTGAGATCTATACAATTCCTTTGTCCAATTGTGGGCTGGGAAGTTAATGTCTATTATCTCATCATCTGGCCCTTGCCATGATTTATAGTGGTGTCCCAAGGATTCATGGTTGGAAATCCATCTGACAGTGTTCAGTCAAGGGATCAGTGATCTTGCAAGTGAGACAGCCCCAGCACCAGCAGAAGCAGCCCTTATTTTGGTTCTCTAGATAATGGTGTTTGGCCATTCAGTTTCAGGAACAATGGTTCCACTGAGTAGCAAGCTGCCTGCAGCACTGTTAGAGGTGGGTCAGGCGCTGCCCTTTTGAGTTGAAACCACTCTTCCTCTCCCCCCCACCCCAGGGAAGGCTCCTCTCCAGCAGAGACAGCTCATCTTGCTCAAACTCTCAGATACAAAGGTCTCTTTACATTCATTGTCCCTGCCTAGGAAGACTGTTTACCTCCAGTGAGTTCTTAAATTTGAGTCCCTTTTGGAAGGGATGCTACTTCTATGTCTCTGTGAAAAGAATCATTCTCAAGAGCAGAGAAAAAAAGAAAACCTGCAAAGAGAAATGTTCACTGGCTGCCTGCTGCCATGTGCATGTGATTGCCATGTGGAGTAGCTTTGTGAGTGAACACTCACCAGAAACTTTTCTCTTTAATACTTTCCATTGGACATTGGGTTCTGTGGTTCAGTTTATTTTCAGAATTTATAAATTTTGAGAATTTAGACCTTAATGCATTCTGTAAATCTTTTAGAATACCTCATTATTTTTTTGGTGTTGTTAATGAGACTTTAGTCCAATTTCAACAAATCATTAACTTTGGCTTAAAATAAGAAAATATCCATATAGCCTTAAAGACATCATTTTAAAAATCCCTGCAGAAAATCAACTTATCATTGATGTTAACATTTCCTTCACTGATTTTTTCCCAATGAAACAACTGTTTTGAAATGTTATTTTTAATTATATGATGCTGTCTAGATGACAGCTATAAATGATTATCATATTGTAGCAGGGCAGACAATATTAGTGTTCCTTTTGAATCCCTTTAAGAATTAATTGTTGGTATCTTCTTTCCCTCTCTCTCTCATGTTCTTGACCTGGTTGGTACATCATTCTCAGCTACAGATGTTACTTATTATCATAAGCCCCCGCAAAGTTCTTTAAAGAAAATATATGGAGTATGTCATTCTTATCTGCCTAAGTAAAAGAGTTCCTTTCGCCAGTTGCAAAATAATTGAGGTATATTATATACGTGTTCTGGTCACAGAAGAGGGAAAATATTTTGCCATTAACAACTGAGACATTCTTTGAATAAAATGTTTCTAAGTATCCTAGCAGATAATGAATCAGAGAGAATGGTATTTCAGAATAAGGTGGGTTTTTTTGGTAGAGGAAGTAAGTAAAGAACATGAAATAATCCCCTAAGGCACAAAAATATAAATATGGCTGAAAACTAGAGTGGAGGGGATAGACATACAAGGTAAAGAAATCAAAATTTAACTCATAACTCAGTTTGTCCTAACCTCTCTCTTAACCTTGTATTTGTCTAACAATGGTAATAGTGAATTCCATTAATTAAGAAAGTTAATTGTGTCAGATTTGGATTTTTTTAATGCATTTAGGTTGAATAATACTCTTTTTTTTTTTTCAACTCCTGGCACATTTTCCTGATTATTTCAGAATGCTTTGAGCTAATTTGGATTTGGAGTACATAATGTAGTCTAGAAAGCCAGGAGACATAATGTGTCTTTGCCAACACTGCTATATTCATTCTAAAATGCAATTTTAGTTCAGATAAAATCTACTTGTGATATAGAAAAATAAATCTCTCTGGTGCTTTCAACTCACCCAATGTTTCTGGACAGTATTTATTTGTTCTGTTTTCTTCAATCAGACATGGTCAGAGCAAAGTCATTACATAAGCATAGACATGGTGTTTCTAATCTCTACACCATTTAAGTGAGAACTAGTCTCTTGGTTTAATAACAGTGAATATTTGATAGAAGTAGTTATCATGGATATTGATATAATGTATGCTTCCTTTTTAAATAAACTTTGTATTGAAGTTACATTAGTTCATAGTAATTACATAGGTATCAGGTGTACCACTAGTAAATCAACATCTGTATATTTTACATTATGCTTGCAACCAAAAGCCTAGTTTTATCATTCACCATAAAAATGATCTCCTTTACCCAACTTATCTATCTCCTTCCCCTTTCTCTTCTGGTAACCATTGTTTTGTTCTTACAGGCTGAGAGTTTGTTTTTTGTTCTGTTTGTTTATTCATTTATTTTGCTTATCGCTAACATGTATGAAATTATGCAGTGTTTATCTTTCTGTCTGATTTATTTCACTAAGCATAACCCTTTTCAGAACATGTTACTGCAAATGGAAAGGTTTCATCTTTTTCATAGCTGAATAGTATTTCTCTGTGTGTGTATGTGCGTGTGTGTGTGTGTGTGTACTACATCTTCATTTTTCCAGTCACCTCTTAATGGGCTTTTAGGTTGTTTAGCTACATGCAATTATGCTTTTCTTAACAGAGAAAATCAATCATTTCCCTCTACCAATTATGTCATTTTATGATCATTCAAAATTTATTTGGAAAATAATTACTTTAAAATCATATTTATCTTACCTCATTAATGACTCAAAAGTAAATATAAATTCAGTAAATCACAGGTAATTGTCATCTCATGAATTTTAGTGAATAATAGAAATACTTCCTCCTTTTTATATTTTATGTCACTTTCAGTTTTAAAATTTTCTTTGTATTTCAGTGCTTGACAAGTACAGCATTCTTATATTAAAATAATGCATTCCATGACATGCATTCTTAAATCATGAAGCCATAACTGAAGGAGACACTGAACTATATATCAGAAATTATTTCAAATATGCGATCACTAGTTATTTAAATGCTCAGATCTTTATTTTCCCTTTCTACAAATTATATATAATAATTATGTTGTATGGTGTTATACCACGGACTCTAGGTCCTAAATACAATGCAAGAGCCTGATATATATTAGATACTGAATAATAGCACTTTTAAGAGCCCTGGAACATATAAATTAGGCAGCCCCAATGAGCCTCAGTTTCTGGGGTTTGTCTCCTAAGGTAATCTTCTTTCCTTGAATGTGACTGAATTTACTGCCTCACTGCTAATGAAGGGATAGAATGACTCTTCTGAGAAAAGGTTACAGAAAGATTGCTTTACATTATGGCTAAGAGAGAGGCAATTGCCATCTTATGAAGCAGCTCTGTGGTATAACTCACATGGTGACTAAAGCTTGCCAACAATCATGTGAGTGAACTTGGAAACAGCTCATCTTTCCCCCAGATGAGCATTCAGATGAGACAGCAGCTTGACTGCACCTCAGGAGAGCTTCACCCACTGAAGCTGTGTTCAGATCTCTAGTCCACAAAAACTAAAATGATTATTGCTTTTTCTCTTAAGCTGCTAAACATCTATTGCTATCAGGAATAGATAAGAAATACATGATAGCAGGCATAATAGCTGAATTTTAAAAAGAAGGAAAGCCGTTTTCTTCCTTTTTTTGGAAATTGACAAATCTATATGTTATTCACCTTACAGATTTATTAAGTAACAAGGGTATGAGGTAGTGGAAGAGGGCATCTGAAACAGTTCTAGGAGGTATACTTTTGTTCTGACTGCTTATCTGACTCTGGCCTGAAATCTCAAAATGTGTTAAAGGAAATTTAGGAATGCTCCAAAGAAGATGAGCAATGTGGCCTATAAGTTCGGTAAGCATCATACCTTATTTCACTCCTGGGGAATCACAATAAACAAAGTTTGTTATAGACTCTAGAAATTTGAGATATACTGAGAGTTTCAATAGGCAAAACATTGCACCCTTGGATCATGAAGTGCTGAAATCCTAGCCTTCGGTCACAGCAACCTGACTTACTTATGAACAGTTACTCAGTCTGTCTAACCTTGCCACAGTCCAGGCCCAGCGGGTTCAGCCTTTCTCCAGAGCAAATGTTTTGATATAAAATAGCAAGAACTCAGTGTTACAATCACCAGATGGTAATAACTGTGCAAGTTCTAATCTGATGACAGAGAAGAAATTGTTCCCAGTCTCATTCTGTCAGTTCTCATTTCACTCTTAGTTTTCGAATTGATTATTGTTTGAGCTCATTAATTCACTCACTTATTTTCAGAAGAACTTGTTAACAATTGCTCTCCCCCTCCCTGCTGAATATATATATATATATATATATATATATATATATACATACATACATACATACACACACATATGTGTGTGTTTGCATTATTTTTATTTGAAATTTCTGGCTGAGTACATAGGATAATTTAGTTCTCTATGGAGAATTCCCCTCCATTATGACTTGCAGCATTGCTGCTAAATATTGTATGATGTTTGTGCAACATATGGAAAATTATTTGAAAATGTTTGCATATCTCTATAGTACCATTTGCAGTAGTATATGGCAGTTGCTATGACAACCACCTTAAAAAAGAGAAATTAAAAATTTTGCTTAATTGGAGGACTTTTTGACACATTTAAGATACTAGCATTTTAAAGTAAGGTTTTATCTTAATGTGTAGATCTGTTCTAACTAGGACAAAATTTTACAGATTATCATTGAAAATGTTATTCTACTGAATTGTTTTTGGTACAATATCAGCTCTGTTAGTATCATTTTCCAAAAGTTTTTACCAAAAAGTCTCTATTTATAAATGTTATGGAATTATTAGCAATTTTTTTCTGAGTACTAGCAACAAAAACCACAATAGTCACATAGTATTAGCAATCTCTGAGTGACTGTGTCCCATGCACTATGTTTGCATCTGCTCTACACACACACACACACACACACACACACACACACACACAATTTTCTAAGTAAAGCATATAAAACATAAAATATAAATGTAATATAGAATTATATAAAATTGCTGTGCAGGAAATTAAGTTCTATAATTTTATATACACATTACAGAACTTAATTTCACTTATTTAAATTCCCTTATTACAACAATCTTACAAAATAGCCTTTGGATTCACTCATTTTACCTCTAAGGAAACTGAGACTCATAGAGATCAGATAATCTCTATTGTTCAGTGTCATAAAGCTAGTGGGTGCAAAGACAGTATTCAAACCCAGGTTTGCTTTCTCAAAAACTGCTCTTGAAAATTCTATCATTCTACAGAAATTTCTAGATGCGTAATTTCTAAATTTGGCACTCGCTGTATTTCAGACCTAAGGGTTCTGGCCTTGGCAGTGGTGAGGACCTTAGCGATGTCTTCAAGATGTCCTCCTGCTCTCCCCCACTTGTACTAGGTGGGTGCTACTCCCTGGTTTTGCAGACACCAGCAGCCAGCAATGTCTGTATTAGAGAAGGGTGACTAAGGTTTGCATCTTTGCTCTGGCAGATTGAGCAGAACAAAAGAAACAGTATTTTCCTCCTCTCTGCTTTCAAAAACTGCTATGTAACCTGGCAGCCACTCATCATGCATAGTTTGTGTCCAGTGGAATGTGGTTAGTTCATATGACACACTGGCTTGACATGAGGGAGAAAAAAGAATGTAAAATGTCTCATTAAAGCTTGTATAATGCCAAAAAAATAAAACTTATATAATGCTGACATTATGAAATGAAATTTTATCTATATTGAGTAAATCAAGATATGTTACTCTTGTACAAAAGAAATTTCTCATTTCTTTCTAATTCTTTTAATGTGACTACCAGAAAACATTAAATTACAACTGCAAACTGCATTGGCAACTTTAATCATATTTCTGTTGGGCTGCACCATCTTAGAAGGTAAAGGAAGACAAAAGAGGGAAAGCAAGTCTCACAAGTTTCCTCAGATCCTAAGTTTTCAACAAATACCCTTGCTGTATCACCTGCCTTCAATTGGATCAATCCATTACATGGTCACAAACTTGAGAACATTTACATCACTTTGTAGCTTTCTGGTTAGTGCTCATCTTACAGGGGTTCTAAGGAAACAAATTTACCCAAACAAAGCCACTAGCTCATTCTCCACCAAACACTGATTTTGAGATTTTTGATTGATCGACATGTTTTTGATCTTTGTAAAAGCTCCCATTGCATTCAAAATAAACATAAATGATCTAGTTGTTGGTTTAGTATTTTACAGTTATTATAAATTATTTAATAAATTCACATGTAACTTTCCTTAATGTTATATTGGATATGTGTTGAGGTGTGGTAGAAAAGGGAATATAAAAGAGTTGTAGGTATACTTTAGGTCTCTCTCCTTATCTGACTATGGCCTGGAATTTCAAAATATATGCAAGGAGGTGTGTCAGCTTTTAGGAATGCTCCAAGGAAGATGAGCATCGTGGTCTGTAAGTTTGCTAGGAGCCTGTACTTTCTTCTGTTCATAGAGTCTCACAATGAACATAGTTTGTTATAGACTCTAGAAATGCTAAAAGTCTGAATAGGCAAAGCATTCCACACTGTGGTACATGTTGGGTTACTTTTGATCAGGAGAGTGCTGAAATCCTGGCTTTGGTCACAGCAACCTGAACTTAGCTTGTGGACAGTTAACTCACTCTGTTTAAATTTGCCGCAGTTCAGACACTAGGGTTCAAGCTTTCTCCAGAGCTAATGTTGTGTTATAGAACAGTGAGTATTCTGTTGTAATCACTTCACTGTGCAAGCTGTAACCTGAAGACCTTGGATTTGGCAATGGATTTTTAGATATGAAACCCAGAGCACACGAAACAAAAGGTAGATAAATTGTACTTCATAAAAAATTTAAGTTTGTTCTGCATCAAGGATATTATCAAGAAAGTAAAAGGACTACCTAGAAACGGCAGAAAAAGATTCTAAATCATATCCTAGGGGTTTAATAACCAAAATATATAGAGAATCCCTTAAATGCAACAAAAGAAAGAAAATTAGCCCAATTAAAAAGTTGGCAAACCACTTGAATAAATTTCTCTAATGAGGACGTAAGACCAATAAACTCAGGAAAAACATAAAATAGTTAACAAGCACGTGAAAAAAAAATTCAACATCATTCATCATTAGGGAAATGCAAATCAAGACCACAATGAGGTATCACTGGCACCAGAATAACTAGTGTGGGACTGCAAATTTGTTAGTGTGCACTAACAAATGTTAGTGAAGATGTGGAGGAACTCTGGAACATTTGTAAACTGCTTGTGGAAATGTAAGTGGTGCTGTGTCTTTGGTTCCTTTAAAAGGCAACAAAGGCATATCCTACCCAATCCCAGATATATCTTCTGAAGCATTGAAACCAGGAAGTCACAGCGTATACAAGTACATCTGTGTTCACCACAGCACTATTCACAGTGACCCAAAGGCGGAAACAACTGTCTCACCTCTCAATCATCCCCCTCTTTTTCTCTCTCTTCCCACACACCATGGAGATACAGAAAGAAAGTGGGTAATATATGCAATGTTGATTTTCATATACAGAAGTTTCAAATGCAGAATAGAGAAATAAGACCCAAAATAATAAATAGGTGAGAGAAAAGGGAGCTAAAAATAAGGCATAGTCAGCAAAGCGGTACTAGAAGGACAGATTTGATAGCCAGAACGATCCACCTGCGGGCGCAGCAGGTGTTGACCTGGGGCACACTGCAGTTTGCCAATTTTCTCATCTTGATTTCATTCACTTGGCTGTGCCAACAGGAATGAATCCAGTTCCCATTACCAGGGCCACGGCTCTATGTGATTTTCAAACTGCCACAGTGGTCACAAGTTTAATCCTCAGAGAACCTGGAGAAGGTTGTGAACAGCACAGGAATACTCCACGGTAACCCAGGCTCTGAAGAAGGCAGAAATCAAAGATGCATCCGTGAGTCATCCTCTTCATCTGCTACTGGAATATGATTTGAATTAATTTGTTACTTTTTCTTCAATAGTCCATGTAGTTTGGCAGAGGTCAGGTATTTTGGAAACATAGACAAAGTCCCTCTCATTCACACAACTGTATAGTTGGAAACATTTGTATTATCCCAAAAACCTTTAGCTACATCAAAGCTGTTTATCAATTTATGCATCAGCACTGACAGTCTTTGAATGGCATCAAAATTGCTGTGTTTTAAAATTGACAAATGCTTGGAAGTTAAAATTGCAACTACACACACTGTTTGCAATTTTATGTTCTTTGTAAATTGTCATCATGCTTATTTCTGGAAATCTGAGGAATCCCAATTTAGAAACTCATTTTTCTTTCTTTCATTTGCCTTAGTATTCGAACCTTGTTCCAACCATACTCTGTCTTCTAAAGAAAAGCTGCAAAGAAAATCACTTAGATTCCTTTTTTTTTTCTTTTTGGCTAACTCAAAGTATCAGAACTGTTTATATTGTACTGAATTTTAAGTAAGATATTGCTCTTTCTAGATTTTCTGGTTTTGGCTGTAAAAAAAAAAGTGCTGGTTAAGAATTAGAAAAATGACTTTTTTCCCCACCACATTAGCTTTGTGTGAATTCCTTAACTCTCTGCATTTGAGCTTTGATTGACAAAATGGGAACAATAATTTTTGATCTAATTACATTTCTGGATTGTTGAGATGATTAAATGATGATAACAGATATGAAAGTGGTTCTATAAGGAACAAAGCACAACTTGATGGATGAATAATACAAAAAACAGGAATCTGGGAAGCTTAGTTATTTAATTTTCAAACAGAGCAAGTCACAATTTTTCTGGGGTAGTGTTCACCCTGGTCACTAACACCCACATGTAAGCAAGCCCTATGAGTTGTGCAATAATGTAAATGAGGGCTTCCCTGTGGTGTAAGGGTTAAAGTCTCAGTGCTTTCAAGCCAGTCACTGCAGCATGTGTTCAATCCCCAGCCAGGGAGCTGACCCACACCCTCTGTCTCTCCCTCTGCTCTCCTCAGCAGTATATCTCCATATATCCAAATGTTCTGCACCCCTCTCTGTGTCTGGTGAGTCCTCTCACTCCCCCCGTACCTACCTCTGGCCAGTTCTTGTATGCATAAATAAATAAAAATAAATCTGTTTAAAAAAATAAGTGGACCACATGCCTTGAGAAGACATTGCCTAGGGACATGAAGAGCTGAGAAAAAAAGCATGGAGGGATTTGAAGTAAATCCCAATCATCAAGCAGATCGGAAGGGGCTACACAAAAGCTAGTCAGCCCCATCCAAAGGAGAAATAGTCTAAATTCATCTAGTCTAGGTAGCAAAGTACTTCTTACTCAGAAAGTTGAAGGACTCCAAAACTTGACATTTTGTTCTCCCTTCATTAGAACCAGACTTTCTGTCGACTTCTACAAAGCCTTTTCCATATAGCCAGAGGGATAACTGATGGGAAAGCAGACTTACCAAGAACCAAGGTAGTGTGCGGTCTCCATCTTGCTAACTGAATACGGTTCAAGTATGTAGACTACAATCATCAGACACATGAAAGAGAGAAAACAGATAATATGGAAGGGATTTGAGCAATTGACAGAAACAATACCAGAGCTAGATAGAATTTGACAAATAGGAAAAAAATTATTTCTCAGATATATTTCAATATACTGAAGTGATAAATCTATACTGAAATGCAAAGGGAAATAACATTCCCATATACATA
>NW_004567112.1:24463299-24495369 GCF_000260355.1 Condylura cristata | reverse complement strand
GGGGGGGGGACCAGATAGGTGTTTGTTCCTACAAAGGTCCATCTCTGTGTGGCTCAGTAACCCCATCTGTGAAATGAACCTACTAGTTAACAAATTAAATGTACTGTATTTAAATAGGCAACACAATCTTGGCCCATAGCAGCAATTAAAAACAAAAAGTTTGTGATCAACATGATTAATTTATGAATTAGCTACACAATGAAGAAAATACATTGGGGTCTTGAGTTTCTTTAAAAATCCTTTTCAAAATACTTAATTTTCTGAAAAATGTAAACAATGCTGGGGCTGTCAAGTGTTCAGTTTTTGCCAGCAGCCATGGATGGGGTAAGAGAGCCAAAATAGCGCCCCCACTGGCCGGAGGTGCTGGTGGGAGCGCTATTGAGTGGACTAGCCAGAAGGCTCTGTGCAGAAGCTCAGAGTGAGGGCCAGATGGCTCTCAGAAATGGGGGGTGGGGGGTATCTGAAGATCTCTGAGACATAAAAGAGCAGTTAATCATAGGGAAGGGGGGTGTAAAAGCACAATGTGGACAGGATATTGTGGTCCAAAGGTCAGTTGCTATGAGTCAATTGATATAGAACAGTTGGGGGTGGGGAGGGCGACCAGTCCTATGGTTGACCAAGGGCACTGAGCTGGCAAGGAGTAAGAGGGGCTGAATATTGTACCAGTGGGAACTAATACTGCTCTCTAATTGAAATGTTCTCAGAGTGGCCTGGATGCATTTGGGTTTTTAGAAACCAGCACCTTTTTCTGTCTGCTTCCTGACTGGTCTCGTCTATCAGACAGGAGCACTGATTACAAATTGTGCTGTCTACTAGCATGTTAGAGAGGCACAGAAAGAAAGGGGTAGGAGGCTTGGGAAGAAATGGTTCAGGGAATCCAGAAGGGTTCTGGGCAGGAGGGTATCAGAAAATCCAGTACTGGGTATCTAGGTATCTATACAAAGGTTCAAGTAACATGTCCTGGGTATTGGTGAGAAGGCAGATTCTCATCATTTCATTCCAAGTTATCTGCTTTTAGCACTTCTTGTTCAGGGCAAGAACTGGTTAGAGTGACTGAGGATTAGCATTCTACAATATTGAAAATAGCACAGTGCTTAGAAACAAGAAGCACTGGCAATGACTGAGCTCTATGTTAAGTGCTTTAAATCATGTAACTCTCAAAAACAGTCCATAAAGTTGACATGATCGTGGCTGTCTGATAGATGAAGAATCTGAAACACAGAATTCAAGTGACCTGTGCAAAGACCTTCAGCTCAAATGTACTCAGGAAGTGTTTGAGACAGAAATCAGACCCACCAATGAGTACTGCAAACCCCAAATCAAAATCTCTTGATTTTTACCATTTTTCTCCAGGGTAGTCATGGCAGGAATTTTCTATTTACTATCCAAAACCTAGAACTGTAAAGTCCTTGTCATGTAATTGCACTGTTATGTGAGAAGTCACATACAATGAGTGGCACAATGTTAATTTAAATTCAATACATTTCCAGAAAATATATATTGATATTTCCTCTTAGAAATATGGGCAAATCTTTCAGCACCTAGCTAAATGTGCCTGTAATCTCCATGGATTCTTCATATTTCTGGCCAGGAAAATACAACCCAATCATACTGCTTCAGTTTCTAATTTAATGGAACATTAAGCATCCATTTCTGCTACCTAAATTATACAGTTGCTGTTATTTATAGAGCTAACATGCAAAGTGTTTAACTGAAAAATGGAAATAAAAATAGGAAATGGATGGGTACCTGCTACTGAGTCTCATAAGTGATGCTATAATATTATTAAGTCCAGTAGGTAATGAGTGTTAAACAATTTACATTTTAGAAATTTTAAAATCAAGATTTAATTACTTCCTTCTGCTAATGAGCTTTCAGTTTTTCCTTTGTTTTCCCAACATGAGCTTCTGGAAACAGTCAGGTCAGCTATACTCCCAATAATATCATTCAGACATTTCTTGTCCTCCCTTCTTCTCGCCCATCTACCAAGGAGCTTAATATCTGAAAACTTTGTGGAGTCCCATACTTTTGAAGCTAATGAATGCCCAGATAATTGCAGTGGGTCACCAAGTTTCAGAGCCAAATCTTTACATGATGTTCACCACTGTGGTCCACTTCTTTCTCCATCAGCCATAGAAGTGCCCCGGCTCACTCGAGTTCTGAGGTGATAGCTTCACTCAAGTGGCCAACTTGAGAAATATTACAGCGGGGGTTGGAAGAAGACTTCTTTCAACACTTGAGGAAAGAGCTGGTATTTTCCATGTTCCAAAAAAGCTTTTAAAATCTAAGCACACGTTTTCCAGGATTCTAAATTTCAAGGTAGAAAAAAGGGGCTCTTTATTTCCATTCAGTTTTATGTTCATTATAGAAAGCAAGACCTCGGAAGCACAGGGCAAACTAATGCTATTTGGGTGGAAAGTATTTTCAATTTGCAAGGTGTCCATTATATTTAAAACTCCAGTCAGCCCCTACTTTAAGGGTCTCTGTGTTTGGGAAGCACCTAGGCTGGAAACTCATTTTCTTTTCTTTTCTTTTTATTTTTAAAGATTTATTTATTCATACAGACCTGGGGTACAGGCCAGAGATGTGGAGGGTGAGAGGATTCACCAGGGACAGAGTGGGGAGCAGAACAGGCAGATCGACGAAGTACACTGCTGAGGGGAGCAGCGGGCGGGTCAGGAGAGGTCTGCCACACCATGTGGGTCAGCTCCAGGGCGGGCAGGAATTGAACTCACGCTGAAGTGGCTTTAGCTTCTCAGTGCTATGCTTTACCCCACTGCACCACCAGGGAGGGCCTGGAAGCTCATTTTCAAGAACCAACTCTTGATTTTGAAAACGCTTTAAAATACATTTTTTTGTTTTGTTTTGTATCAGATAAATCTAGAAAGCACACTCCAATGAACACCACTAAAGTGGTGATGATTCTGTTATCATCTTTATATTTATGACAAACAGAATGTAGGGATGGATTTGGATCACAGAGACCTTGATTTGTCCCCAGCTTTTTGGATAACTATGGGCAAAAATGGACACTACTTTAAATGTCTTTGAATCTCAGATGCCAAATTCATACAAGGAACTGGGCTTTCTCACTTCTATAATCTCTTTCAGTCTCTGTTACTGACAGGCAGTGATTTAAATAAGCTACTCCTTGGAGGCTTTGGGAAATTTCCATAGTGTTCGACTGAAAGAGAAAAACCTTCACAAATGAAAATGGAAACACTTGGAGCAATAGGAAGCTTTTGTCTGGACATAACTTGTGATCCAGATATTCCTACAACCTTTCTGGAGAACAGATGGTGAAGTGAGCTGTCTGCATTTTGAAATACAAAAAGCTTTTCATCAGATATACTGAAACACAACTGCCTCCAGAAGCTAACTACAGTATGACCAACACGAATGTCAGTGTCTTCTAAATAAACCCAACCTACAAAAAATTAAATTTATTTTTAAAGGAGGAGTTAAAAGAAAAAGAATGACTGCTAACATCACAAAAGGATCAGTTGTTCTTGTGAAAAATTCTAATTAGGAATGTGAACACTATATGTGCTATGTCTTTTTACAAATCTCATATATGACTTAGTTATAATCCTCCACATGTATCAATCGCCTTAGTATGTTAGTATTTACAAAAATATAAATTTAATGTTCCAACTTACCCATCAGAGGTCAGCAATTAAAAAGAAGAATCTGGGGGCCCAGGCTAAGCTTGGATGTAAACTTTTACTAGTTTACAAGATGCTTATAATGAGAGACAACTTTTTCTCTTGGTTCATGAATTAGAAAAAGAGGATATAGCTGATTGTTAGAATGTCTAGAAACCAGTTAGGGTACAAATCCCCACTCTTTCCACAACATAATTTGTCATATTACTCAACTACTGTTTTGTCATTTACTTCCTAGGTTCTGACCTAGTATGGACAAAAAAAATGATGTGAGGTGATAATATGTCCCTGCTCCAAAATGAAAAGCCGAAGCCAGGACACTGGAAAAGAGGCTAGTTGGAAGATGAGGAGAACCAAGAGGTAGAAAGTTCCAACTTCAATGAGTTGACCCCTTAAAGTGATCATTTTCCCCTTAATCTTAGCTCTTCTTTGACACACTTCTTAAAATTGTATGTTGTTCTACCCTTTTCAAGAGAGCATGGTTTGGTTTGGTTTTGATGCTTCACAGATACCATGAGGATGACTTACCTACACAGTGACCAAACTATGTCTCCCTTTTATCTTTTCTTTCATTTCATGCTGATAGATGTCATATAGTCTTCTATCAATCTGTCCATTTTTAATTGTTTTCTACATTATTTGCTCTTTCTAGTGTGATACAGAAAAGCAAATGCACTCAGGTAACACAATTCCTGGGAGCAGATCACCAATGATACTTTCATTTTCAAAAATATGACTCATTTATGTTTATGTTGAAAAGGATGTGCATCTCATTGTTGGTAGGGGTTTCCTCTAGATAGATATTGTCTTAATAATTTAAAAACACAAATACTTTGATTTAGTAATTCAGTATACTTTACTGTTTTTGAATCTAAAACTACCATTATAAGGTAAAGTCATTTTGCTTAAATTACTACTGAATGACCTTTCTTTAAAAAACCTCTCTGAGAACCAATTTTTTTTATTTGTATTATGTCTTCTCCTTGGAACTTGGGGATTAAGTGAGACAAACCAAATAGAATGCCAGGAAATAGAGAGTGATTTAAAAATACAAGTCCTGTTTTTAAGAATATTACAATAATTAAAAGATATGTTCAATTTTAAAGCAAAAATCTTGTGGAAAATTACTATAATTTTAGATTATTTCTCCCAGTGTTTATGTTTCATTGTGTGCCCTATCAATGTTGACTTGAGTAAATGAGTCTAGTGAACACCACTGTGTTGCAGTGTTTTACAATTAAGAGTAGATTTCAATGTTCACTTTTCTTTTACAGTTGAAACTGCCAGGACAAGACAAAGTAGCTTTGTCTCCAGGGTGTTCACCAACTGTAAATTTGGGATACTTTGCTATCACCTTAGTAGAATTTCTGAGCCCTCTGGGCCTCAGGCTAGTGGTTGAAATGCAGAGGAGATAGCTGAGAATAAAAGCCAGGAAGAGGAAAGTGGAACCCTAGAAAGAAAAAGTTAAGGCATGAACTCAGCAACAAGTCCACAGAACAGCAGTTATCTTCAACACTATTGAAAATTAGACTTGCCAAGGGAATAGGTATTCCCTGCAGTGTTAAACTGCGGCTCTCGGGGCTGCCAAGGTGGCACAGGGGTTAAGGACATAGTGCTATCAAGCTATCGCTGTGCCTGAGTTCGATCCCCAGCCAGGTTGCTGACCCACATGGTAAACAGGCCTCTCTTGTCTCACCCACTGCTCCCCTCAGCAGCGTATTTCAGTAGATCTACCTGTTCTGCTCCCCACTCTGTCTCTGGTGAATCCTCTGACGCCCCCTCCCCACACCTCTGGCCTACACCCCAGTTCTTATATGCATAAATAAATCTAAATAAATACATGTTTTTTTTTAAAAAAAAAAAAAAGGAAAACTGCAGCACTAAGCAAGACACTTACTTCCTGCTACCAGTCTGGGTGTCCCTTATTTCAGGAAACATTGCATACCTGTGTTGCAGGGGCCAGTGCTGAAGACAGCCCAGCAGAGCTCCCTGTGTTGCATTTTATAAAAAGGCAGAACTGTAAGAGAGACTTTGGCAGGAATGTTTGCATCCTGTCTCTAAGGTTGTTGGCAGTAAAGGCAGAGAGAAGGTATTTGCAAAGATTCCTATGCAGTCTTTTGTTTTTGACATACAAACCTCCCTTGTTCTCAGTTTGAGTAGTAAAGCTCATAGAATTCTTGTAATTCTTAGACTAATATCAGACTCACCCCCCCCTTGGCTAACCATTCTCGTATATAAGCTAATTTTGGTGAGGGAGAGTGAGCTTTATATGCTTTTCAGCTTATAGAGAAGTGTTAATTATTCCTTTGACAAGACTTTTAACTCTTGGGAAGCAGCTTTCTCTTTGATAGAACAATTTCTGTCTGTTGCTTGTTATCTGAAAGCAGTCACCTGGTTTCAGGTCAGAGGAGGGGATAGAGTTTAATTAAGTTTCTTAATACTGATTTAATTTTGAAAGATTTGTAAAGTACAAACAACAGAGTGTATGATCTACCCAGCTCTCTCCTACATAGCATACCCACTTCCTTCCAGAACTTTTACTAAGTTTCCCTATTACGGATTTCAGCTTGACATTTTTCCTTACCTAAACTTGCCTTATAAAAGATATATAAAAATGATGAAGGGAGGTACTATTCTAAATACCTTGAGAGAATTTCAATGTACAGATTCAGTAGTTAATGTAGACAAAATATTAAAATAGTCAATTGATTAAAAAAGTTAGTAAGGATGGTGGTTCAAAAACTCCATAGAGTGGTACATTTGAGACCATTTTAATGCCTAACAACTTGAGAATTGCATTTGCCTGTGAGAATTTAACAAACAACCAACACTGAAAGTTTTGGAGGGGAAAAAAATGACAAAATATTTAATTAACCAAAATGTTCTTAGGTTAAAAAGATTGAATTATAATCTAACTGAAAGTTTTAACATATCCAGCCACCAAAAAAAAAAAAAATCCCTATCAATCAAAAGAAAACCATGGGCCCTCCCTGGTGGTGCAGCAGGTGAAAGCACAGCACTAAGAAGCTAAAGCCACTTCAGCCACTTAAGTCACTTCAGCATGAGTTTGATCCCCGCCCCAGGAGGTGACCACATGGCCGGCAGACCTCTCCTCAGCAGTGTATTTCCTCAGCCTGCCTGTTCTGCTTCCACTCTATCTCTGGTGAATCCTCTCACCACCCCTGCACCTCTGGCATGTTCCCCAGTTCTGTATGCATAAATAAATAAATCTTTAAAAATAATAATACACTAAAATTAAAAAAAAAGACAAACCACATAATTTTTCTCTGCTTGCAATGAACAGATATAAGTAAAATGATTTTGATAAGGAGATTAAAAAAAAAAACTAACAGAGCCAAACTTGTGATAATCACTAATCAATGCTTTTACTGAATGTTTTTTCTTATAAAAATAAGTTATATTTAATGATATAGCTCTATATACTATATATGTATGTGTGTCTATATATACACAGATACACACATATACACACATGTTTATAATTATATTTTTAAGTGCTTTTCAAAATTTCTAAGCCTGCAACTCTTAAATATAATTCTGAGAAGAATCATGGAAGACTTTAGCTTACTTTTTCATATTTTGTCTGTATTTTTCATATTTTCAACAGTAAATACTACTTTTTTAAAAGATGTGTTTATTTATTCATATAGAACTGGGGAACAAGCCAGAGGTGCAGGGGTGGTGAGAGGCTTGGCCAGAGACAGAGTGGGGAGCAGAACAGGCAGATCAACGAAGTACACTGCTGAGGGGAGCAGCAGGTGGGTTAGGAGAGGTCTGCTGCCCATGTGAACCACCTCTGGGGCCGGGGATCAAAGTGGCACTGAAGGGGCTACAGCCAGCTTGCAGTGCTGCATCCTAACCCTTTGTGCCACTAGGGAGGGCCCAATACTTACTATTTTAATTAGAAAAAATATCTTGCTAATGTTCTAAAATATATTTTATAAAAATACCTATAGATACAGATGTTAGAAACTGAGATAAAACGTCCTCCCTCAAAGACCCAAGTAAAAAAGTTTTAGATGTTGAAAATAATTGTAAAATTATATCTGATGTTTGAATTTCTTTTCTAAATTCCTCCTTCAAAACCCTAGAGATTGGGTCTCCCTGGTGGCACAAAGGCTTAAGTCTCATCACTATGAAGCTATCCACAGCCCCTGCAGCATAAGGTTGATCCCCAGCAAGGGAGCTGACCCATATGGTACAGCAGACCTCTCTTATCAGCCCATTGCTCCCCTCAGCAGTGTATTTCTGTAGAACTACCTGTTCTGCTCCCCACTCTGTCTCTGGTGAATCGTCTCACCCACCTACACCTCTGCCTGCCTCTGTTCTTCTATGTAAAAATAAATAAAATCTTTTAAAAAAATACAAGAAAGAAATTCATCTCAAACACGAATTTAGCTACAATGAAGTGGATCTGGGACAACACATACTGACTCCATTAATGTAGAAAGACAGAGCAGATGATTCAGTGGATAAACCCCCCCAGCGGGCAGGGATCAGTGGATTCATCTGGCCCCCCAAGTGGAACCAGGAGCAAGGCTCCCCAGAGTAATAAAACACCTGTGTGAAAGCACCTACTGACACCTTTCAGCACAGCCATGAGTGCTGGCACTCAGTTACCCATATAAAGCCACACGTTCTTAAAATAGCTGGCTTTTCATTTCAACAGTTAGTATTTACCATTCTTATAGCCACAAGCAAGTGGCATCTGCCTTTTCTTTTTAAGATTTATTTATTTATGCATATAAGAACTGGGATATAGGCCAGAGGTATAAGGGGTGAGAGGATTCACCAGAGACAGATCCACTGAAATACACTGCTGAGGGGAGCAGTGGGAGACCGGAGAGATCTGTAGCATTATGTGGGTCAGCTCCCTGGCCAGGGATTGAACTCATATCAGTGAATGGTGATATCTCGATAGAGCTGTGTCTTTTACCCCTGCACACCAGCGAGGCCTAACACCTGCTTTTTCTATCAAATTCGGAACCTTGCTGTGGGGAGTCCTATCCCGATGTTTGCCTCACCTCTGTGTGACAATGAATTAGGATATAAAACTGAATTCTGCCAAAATCTGAAGAATTATGTCTGGGAAATACAGGAGTTAGTTAGTTATAACCTGATGATTTCATCACTACAAATAAGTAGCCAAATAAATTGAAAAAAAAAATGTGTTCTAATGCTACCTGATAATGCAAAAAGGAACTTTGAGAGATTTTAATAGAAGCAGTGACTTCATCCATATGTGAGCCACTTCAAGAAAATATATTTGAAGCAGGCAAACTGCACATATGTCCTGAAAAGGGCTGCTTTATTTAGATACCACATGTCACTTTCAAGATGGAAAGGCTCACATCTCTGGAAAGCCTTCTTGGGTAAATATAAAAACTAAATATGCTTTGAGTCTTTCTCTCATCTATACAGACACTTCTTTATTATTTTCCTTCTAATAAGTAATTATACTTGTATCCTTCTTCCCTAGGTTTTCAGTTACTCGAAGGCTGTAGCCTTAATCACCTTTGTTTGATTAAGAATATTGTCCAGAAAGAGGAAGGTGCTCAAATATGTGTGTTCAAGGGTAAAGCAGTATTAGCCAACATTTATCAAGATCTTATGGTGCCAATCAGTATGTCACATGTGAATCTCTTCTAGTCCTTTTAAGATAGGTGTTGTTACTACACAAATTGTACTGTCAGGGAGAGATGGACTTGATATGGTAGCCTGTCTTGACAAATGATGGCATAAAGCAGGATAAGTAACCCCCCAGGGGCCCCAGAAGTGTATGTTCCTGGATACTCTACAGTGTTTAATACTTACATGAAATTTAAAGGGACCCTTTGTCCACAACCACCTTAACTTTTAGGGTCACTTATTACAGTGATAATGTCTCAGTCTTCTCTCAGAAATTTTTAGAGATTCTAGTTGAGAGGCCACATAAGTAGCCCTAGCAATCAAGCAGCCCCTAAGTGGAATTTTCACTTGGTTATTCACCAGCTATAAAATGTTCCCTGTCTGAGCCTCCATTTGTTCTCTGTAAAGGGAATAAGAGTAAATGGTTTGCAAGATTATCTAAAAGGATTTGCATTAAGTATGGCAGTCTTAGCACAAAGTAGGTGTTCAAAAAATTGTAGCTATCTTTCTTTTAAGGAAAAAGCAAATCTGTAACAATCCTTTCATATTTTAATTATTCTGAAAGTAGAAGCATTTTTTTTTAAAAATGAATTCCTTCTGCTTTTGTCTTTTTAAATAGCTATGGTATAGATAATTTTTTCTTCCTTGATGGACTCAGAATCAATATTTCCAGCAGCTTCAAGGCAGTGATGCCTCTGGGCTCTAATTAAGTGTTTGAGTCTTTTGTCCCCCTACTAAATAATGTGGAATTGCTCTATTTTGAAGATTCTTGTATTCACCCTCCCCACTTTTATGGAACTGTTATTTTGAGCCTTTTAGCTTATTCTTTTCATCAGATATCTGCTAAAGGAACTTCATATACCACATTCAAAGTTGTTATATGCTTTACACAGGAAAACACTGATCTTTTATAATCATAAATAAAATTTGACATGCAGGAGCTAAGTTGCTCCAATAAACAATGTAGAGTTTTATTATGCAAGATGTTAAGTATCAGTTGGTCTTTGGGGAGTCCCCCTTCCCTTGTCTCTTCTTCCCAGAGTTCTTGCTACTGTCTCAATACTTGTGCTTGTCAGACATGACAGTCTGTCTCCTTCTCAAAGTCAATGCACAGACACAGTCCATCAGTCATGCGGCTACCGGCTACACCGTGCTCCCTTCCACCCTTCTTCCACCCTCCACATTGCATATTTCTAGTCTGTTACTCCCCTATTTCCATATTTGAAAGTCTAAACCCAATAACCTTACTTATCATTTAACCAGCCATTTTTTAAAATTACTTTCTTATCAGCTGTCAAAAATAGCTGAGTGCTAAACAATTGGTCAGTTGCCAAAAACAGCATTAGGAATGGAAGTAGGAGAGGTGACTAGATGAACTCTGTCAGTTATGCATTCTGAGAAATCATCTTGGAACACAGAGTGATTGTATTCAAAATAGCACTTATAAAAAACAATTCATTGATCTTAATTTCTGTTTTTGTTCCATATGAATCATAGGGAGTTAATACACCATTGCATTTATCAGGGAGATAAGAAGCCTGATTTTTCCTGTGATGACAAAGGAAATGCTTCAACAGTTCCTTATGTTTCTGTTTAAGGAACAGATATGCATTTAATGTTACGTAAAGCACAGGTTGGAATCTTTAGAGATTTTGCCTTAAAAGCAGCCTCCAGGTAGTAGGTCCCAAATATTTGTATACAGCTATGTCTCAAGTTGAGAGTCTGACCTTGAGGATGGTGAATAATTTATGTTCTTTTGGCCTTTTCTAGCTTCAAGATTATAGCAGAAGCTACTGACACCTAACTGCACCTGTTGTCTTTCCAGTGTCTAGAAGCCACTGCAGAATCTCTCAATATTTCATATATATAAAGTACAAAATGAGTCGCTTTTAATTTTTTAATTTTTATTGACTTTTTAATAGAAAGTTTAAGATCACAGCAACATGAGTTGAAGGCACAGATAATTCCTATATACCCCCAGAGCCCCCTTCTTTATCTTACCCCCACAAAAGTAGCACAATTGTTACAGCTGATGAGCAACACTGTCACATAATTATCACCCAAACTCAACAGTTTACATCAGGATTCACTCTTAAAATTCTCTGGGTTTGGATAGAAGTATGATAACAAGTACGTATCATTTTTCAATGTTCATAGTAATTTGACTGCCCTAAAAAGCTCCATGTGTCCTCTGCCAGGCCATCCCTCCTGACCCTCTGACAGTTGGCACGCCTATGTGTATTGCAGCACTATTTACAATAACTAAGATATGGAAATAACCCAAATGCATCAAAATAGATTAATGGATCAAAAAGTTGTGGTAAATTTATATGATGCAATATTACTCAGTGGTCAAAAAAGACAAACTGATACCATTTGCAGAAATATGGATGGAACAAGAAGGGGTCATGCTAGTCAAAATTAGTTGGAAGGAAAATGATAAATATCAGATGGTCTCACTTATATATGGAATATAGAGAAACCAAATGAATAGTCAAGAAAAAAGAAAACTAGCAGCCTGGCCACAGAACTGAGATATCCAGCAAAAGGGAGAAATTAAGGGAGGACAAAACAGGGAAGAACACAAGGGAATGTGGGGATGGTTCACTGGTGATAAGGTGATATGTGACTCTAATGATATAAGAGAAAAAATTAAATTAAGTAATTCAAAAAAGGAAATAAACCAAACAAAAACAAGACAAAGTACTCTATGTATGTGTGGTGTGGAATCTTAAAAACCCTAATTCATGGAAACTGAGAGTAAAATTGTAATTACTGGGATTTGGGGGAATTTGAGGTTTGGAGCAATTTGGGATATAAAAGGGAATATAGTTGCAGTTAGAAGATGAATATGTTCTGGAGGTGTAATACACAGCATGATGCATGATGATTATAGTTAACCATACTGTTATATACAACAAAGTTACAAGAGATTAGATCTTAAGCATCCTTGCCATAAAAAATTAAATGATTATGTGATATGGTAAATGTGTTAACTAACACTATGGTAGTAATCATATAGCAATATATAAATGTATACAATCAACATGACATATTCCTAAATTTATACCTTAGTTAGTTGTTAATTAAAAACAACCAAAATTGGGCCCTCCCTGGTGGTGCAGTGGATTAAATACAGCACTAAGAAGCTAAAGCCACTTCAGCAGGATTTCCATCCCTGACCAGGAGGTGATCCACGTGGCGCGGCAGACCTCTCCTGACCGGCCTGCTGCTCCCCTCAGCAGTGTACTTAGTCAATCAGCCTGCTCTGCTCCCTACACTGTCTCTGGTGAATCCTCTTGCTGCCCCTGCACCTCTGGCCTGTATGCCAGTTCTGTATGCATAAATAAATAAATCTTAAAAAAAATTCAAAAATTTAAATAACAGTATTTCAAAGATTTTGTTGGTATAGTTCAGAGATTTCTCTTCAATACATTCACATGAGATAAGCTAAAAGTGTGTGGTGTATATCTATGTCTATCTATATATCTCTCTATATAATGTTAATATTCAGAAACTAAGAAATGCCTTTGTAACAGACCTTTTGCTGTATGAAATAGTTGATATAAAACATCTGGCCACATATCAGGACATAACTCAACCCTCCTGTGAGGCCAAATCTGTGATATAAACATATGTTTACTCCTTACACTTTTAAAACAACATACCACCTTATGATGAGCAACTTTGGATTTCTACTTAGCAGAATAGTCACCATGGTAACAGTGTGAGCATGCTGATTTGTATGTGCTTTCTCATCTATACTGAATAACCAAAGTAGAACACTTGGCAGCTGATGTTTTCAGTTATAACAATATATGCTTCCCACAGAGTTGATAACATTGCTCCATGGTCAGCAGGAATCAGTTGCTACAGCCGCCAAATAGCTAAAGTAGCTGGCTGACCTTGCTCGGACAAGCTATTTGGGGCATCTTGTAGGCCAAAGTGCGGCAAATGGTTTTCAAAGTGCTAAGGCCCTAAAGTACTGCGTGGTAATTGGAGCAAGATAGATAATTGGATAAAACCATGTCCAATTTCAAAATATCTAGGTAGACTCTGAAACATTTAAAACATGTGAGCAATGCATTTTTTAGTATTTTTATTCAAATAGTTAATCTCATAGACTCACAATAAAGTTTCCATTTACAGCAATTTTAAAATAGTACCATGAATGTAGCCTTTGCCTCTTCAAAGAGTAACCTCCTCTAAAACTTACTCAGGAACAGTGCAGAGATGCTTATGTATGAGATGGATAATTAGAAGCTAATCAATAAATATTGGTTTGATGAATTTAATTTTAATCTATTAAGAAAGCATATAATTAATCCGTTTTATAGGTGAATGCATACAATGTTAATAGTGATTATGCAGCTCAAAGAAACAGTGAACACTAATGGAAGATTGGAAGAAAGTCTGTGGTTTTCAAATGGTCCTTTATGTCTTACATAAAATTAAAATTCAATAAATTGCTCAGTACAGTAGATGAGTTTAAAATTGTGCTAGAGAAAACAAAAAGTTGAGGTTTTATCCATTTTCTTCATTGCTCTTACTGTAAAGTGTAGAGGCGTTTGCTGAATGAGTAGATGTTTCACGTTCTAGTGTCAAAACTTTAACATTTGAAAAAATAGGAATAGGAGAAATAGGAAGCTATATTTTACATATGGCTAGAAAATAAGCTTTACATAAAACACAATAAAAGGACACACCATGAGGAGGGAAAAGATAATTTTATTGCTCTAAAGTTAAAATGTTATTACAAAGAATTTGCAAATGACTTAAAGGTAGTCAAAGGCTGAAAGAAGTCATTGCAACTCATACAACTAAAAAGAATGTTGTGAATGTTAAAGAAATTTAAATAACACAATAAACAAGGACAGGAATCTGAAACTATGGTTAACTTGCTGAGAATACAAGCTACCAAATACCAGGCACTGAGATTTAACCAATACAATGCCAATTTCACACAAGTCGTTTTGGAGGATTCGGTTCTTTTAGGGGGCTTTCTTCAGGGTTCGTTGTTTTTGTTGGAAGGCGTTGTTTCCGGGCATTTTTTCGGTTTTGGACCCAGGGGAAAAACCCACCAACCCAGGACCACCAAAACCCACCTTTCTCCCCTACCTCATTCTGATCTCCAGACTTTTCTTCTAGGCAATACCTAACCAAAACTGTAGGGGGTGTAGTCTATATGCAAGATTGCAAGCATACTTAGCCTGGTGAGGGGCGGGTATGGAGGGGTGAGTCAGAGATATCTGGCTCAGAGATTCTAATGCTTGGTGATCATAGCTGACAAATGTCTGCAATTATTAAGCCTTTGAAAATGAATAAATGTGGATACATGGGAAAAAAACTCAATTTTAAAAAATTCTTTAAATTCTTTACATAATTCTTTACATTATTATGGGAAGTCTAGTTTTAAATGTTACATAATAAATGCAACTTTTGATTCAAGTGAATATTTCTACTGGGAACATACTTCACAAAACAAAATAGTTTCAACCAAGGTTATAAAAACAGGACATTTCAGCAATACCAATTTCAAATAGTTTTTTTTTTTCCTATTTTGCTGCTTTGCAAAAAGAGTCCATAAAGATCAGTATTTTAAAAACAATTCGCTAGAAATTGCATAGAAAGCATAAGTACATTTATTCTCCTTCTTCAAGTTTCTTTTATGTCCAATAATTCATTTTTATATTACACTGTTTGCTTTTGGCCTTTGAAAGTAATAATCTAAAATGTAAGAGTTCATTTTACCCACCTGACTTCTCTTTTAATTATACCTTCATGGCTCTGAAGGAATACACTGTCTAAACTCTCGTTCTTTCTGGATTTAGATGGAAGTGCATAAATTGAAGTCTATTTCTCAGTTTTCAAATGAGTTTGGAAATGCCTTTCTTTACTCTTTCAGATAGGTGGTATCTATATTAATTAAGGTAACCCAAAATACTTAAAGAAAGAAATTTTTAGTTCTGTGTGGCTTAGAGAAATTCAGCAATTCATCCTATACTTACAGTCTGAAGTAGTCTAGATATTTGGGCTATATCATTGAATTATAGGAAATTTTCCTATGCTAGCATATCCTATGCTATCCTAGAAGTTCACTCTCTAGCAATAAAATATGAACATAAATATATAAAGTGCATGGTAAGTTAGAAATGTATCTATGCTGCAGCGCACAGAAAATGTAAAGCAAAATAAGAAGGACTGGAAAGTGTGTGGGAGGCATGTTAGTATGGTTACAGGGCAACCCAGTATGAACTGGGCTGCCTGTCTGTGGGGCCTCACCAGTGCCAGCTTAAAATTTAATTGTACTGCAGGCATACACAAAAAGAGTCAATAGTGGGTTTATTTACAAAAGGAGAAAGGAAAAGGATCAACTCAGGGAAAGAGAGATACAAGGTAACTAGAACATCCTACCAGTTCTGCTGACTTGGAACTCCAGTAACACACTGATAGCCACCAGCCACACAGTCCCTAGAGAGAGAGCATGTAGAAAATCGCCCCTGGTATATATATATATATATATATACACACATATAGGAAACTACAAGTCCCAGCAATACCAAGGAGAGAAATGCGAGGGGACTTAGTATATATAGATAGATATCTGTATATACATATATGTATATATAGACATATAGATATATATATACTCTATGGCCCCCCGATACATACATACATATATACATATATATGTATGATAGATAGATAGATAGATAGATAGATAGGTATTGCTGGGACTTGTAGTTTCCCATCACTGGAGGAGGGGGTGGAGTCCAGAAAACTCTGCAGAGTTCCTTTAGGACATCCTTTCCCCTAATACTATTAGTTTCATTAAAAAGGAAATCGATGTGGTAAGATTTGAAATATATATGGGAGCTAACCAAGCATCTAACTGAAAGGAGTCTTCAGGAAAAAGGGAGGAAAGGAGGGAGGAATGGAAGGAAGGAGAAGGAGGGAAAGAAAGAGAGGAATTTGAAATGGAAATTAACACTTATTAGGTACATTGTTTATTTAAACTTTTCTGTAATCTATCATAAGGACTTGTCATATTTACTTATCAAGATTCTGGTTCTGCTGCTGTGAACATAGCAATGCATAAATCTTCTCATATTCTTTGGGTAAATGCCTAGCAGTGATGTTGCTGAATAATAGACTAGTGCAGGTGTTTTTGTTTGTTTGTTTGTTTGTTTGTTTGAGTCTATCCATACTATTGTGACAGTTTGAACCAAGTACATTCCCAGCAACATGGTTGAGAGCTCCCTTTTCTCAGTCCACACAGGTATAGGTTGTTCCAATCTTCTCTTATATCAGCCAGTCTCACAGGGGTGATGATAATCTAATATCATTGCTCAATTATTATGTTTGACTAGGTGCACTTTATCCCTCCTTTTTAAGATCCTTAATAAAAAGTATCTTTCTGTTGGTTGGTCTAGAGTAATGTTCATAGTTACGGTTTTGTTCTCACTGTAGTTACATTTTATTTTTAGTTCAAAAAGTTGTCTTGAATTTATAGGGTTGTTTTTGTTTGTTTTGTTTGTTTTGGGTTTATTCTCCCTTGCTTTGTTGTTTACTTCAAGAAATCACATTACTTGCACATTGAATTTTCTTTGTGTATCTTCAATTTGGTTACATTCTATTAAATGTATTTTCTTATAATGTTCCTCCTTTTTGTGTTTAATTTCTATTAAGAGCTATTTGCCTTTTTTGTTTGTTTATTTTGTGTATTTTTATCTTAGTCTTACTTTCTAAAATTGTTTTTCCTGAGTTGTCTCATTTCGGAGTTGTTTTCCTAATTCTGGTTTCTGTTTATCTTAATAGTATGTCATTTTCCTAATAGATTTTAATTGTCTTGAGATACTGGGTTAACTTTTAATCTGTTTTAAGATTATCTGGTATGCTTTAGCTGTCAATGGAAATATTGTTTTCCCCCGTTTTTAAATTTACTAGTGCTTTTCATTATTTATTTTTTATCTTTTCATAGTAATGTGTCATTTTAATGTACACAATAACCTGCCATGTGTAATTTCCCATAGATTTTTCCTTTACTTATGTAAAATTGGTTTCCAGCATTGTGTATGCCTTCGGGGAACAGGTTCACAAGTGCAGACGCATTTCACCACCTCATCCCACCATACAAGTACGCACAATCCTGTACCTCCCTCCTTTGTCCCGATCTTTTCCCTTCTAGCGGCATCTATCTGCAGTCATATTTCTACAGTTTATTTGAGTTTAGTTTTGTCAGTTTCTTTTCTCCTATTATCTTTTTTCTTATTGAAATTTTTGCATGGAATTTGCCTCAGTACTTTTCTACTGGTCAAATTTATTTGCCTAGTTACATATCGGACTTTAAAAAGACATAACTTTTCTGATTGAACAGAATCCCTTTTGCTGTTGTTTTTAGAATGTACAGAGATATGGTGATCTGCTTTCTTAAATCTCTGGATCTATGTCCTGTCAATTTGTATTTTTGTCTTCTCTTTCGTTCGTCTCCATCATCCATATCCTGTTTGATTGTTGGCTCTACCCAGAGCAATTTCTCTTTAGTTTTCAGCCTTAACTTGAAGGAGCCAATGTTCAGTGTCAGAGTGTCACAGGACCTAGAGTGCTCTAATTTCTTTAGACATAACAACAGGTCCCTAGTACTTCCATTACCTTGCAGGGATAAAATCTTTGTTATCTTAAAATCTTCTCAAGTATATTAATACTCTATACTTTTCAGAAAGTACCTAAATTGTTTGGGATTATGTATATTTAGGACACCCCATTTCTTAATCAATACTTTTTTTTTCTTCTCATCTTCTCCCAGAAGTTCTAATGCTGTGAAATTCAAGAAGTTGATGGTGAGTTTTTGTCACAAATTTGTACTTTGGGATTAATGAGAATACTATGTTTGTTAACCATAGATATATTTTTGGCAGCTACTTGTTTTGCTTATGGGGACTAGGAAGTATTTAAACTATGCTTGCTCTATTGCCCCAACGCCCTCAGAGTCTGCCTCATCTTGCTACTTAAGGTCGTATATCTGCTTTAAATTTCCTCATCAAGAGATTTCCAATGCTATCTCTTATCTCCATGGACACATGGAATTCATAAATGGCAATAAGAATCCTCATGATAATCAACCAAGAATAAGCTGGCCTGTTTAAAAGACCACTTTCAGGTTTTTTTTTTTAACTAAATTCTTACTAAGATTAGTTAGTACAAGCTGTTTGAAACCTTAGAGATCGATGCCAACAATTTTTCACTATATGCCCAGAACATCTTTTTTGAACTTTCTATTTTTCAACTGAAAAGTATTGTTTTCCTTTATGTAATTATCACTAACCCCATCTGGACCCAAATAAGCTTAGATATTTAGAGAGTTGGCATGCTTCCACATCTAATGGTTCACTTACTGGGGTTTCATTTTTAAGTTTTCTCAGCTATTCAAGTGAGAAGATATTCATATTATTAATACTGATTTTCAAAGGTGATCAATGAATCATCATATTTGGCCAATTATTCACTTTTATATTACCACCCTAGTTTATACTCATGGTGATAATATTTGGAGCCATTCAGCCCAAATGACTGACTTGTCTGAAATACAGACAATCTTCTTAATGAGTCACTGCCTGTCACTCTCCATGATTAAGATTATCTTGAAAAGATAGTCATATGGATCTTCAAATCCAGGAGGAGGATTACAGATGTTCTTTAAATAGATATAATCAGTTCTACACCACCTAATTAAACAGGTTTCTATTAGAGGTTGAAAATGTCATTAAATTGGTTGTGGCAATACTCAGATTAGTCATTCAAGAAAAGCTAGCAGAAACAGATGAGAGTCCATGCAGTCACACACCTTCTAATAATGCACTTAGTTTAGAATTTTCTCCCAGGAAACAACATCAATTTCATTGAATGATAGTTATCAAAATCCATTACATTCTATTTATGAAAACTCAGACAACAGCGCCATTTATGCTATTGATTATTTTATCTCATTTCTAGCTAGTCAGAGATTGTCAGAGATTACCAGGAGTGGTTCCTTCACAACTAATGTTGTTCAAAATTTCAGTCCCTTTTCAAATGAGGGAAAACACGGCACTCTTAATGTTGCTATAATGTAAGTTCTGTCAACTGTTTTGGAGATTAAGTTGCAATCAGGAGCCAAAAGCACTAAAAATTACATTCTCTTAAATTCAGCAATCCTATTTCTAAAGGATATATTTCTATCAAGACACAGAAATAAGTCAAATATAAAGAAATATATGTGTATTCTAAAGAAACAATGAGAGTGTACTCAAAATTTCATGTGAGAATGATGTGTATGGCAGTAATTCTATCAAAGAGGAATATTAGAATCACCGCTAGGAGACTATCAACCATTATGAGTATTGGCAATAATGTATGTCACAGCTACATGGAACTCTATATATGGGAGTACTTGAAGCTAAGAAATCATCCTCATTTATTTTTTTAAGCAAGTAAAAACTAATATATGTGTTTAAAATGTTTTATGCACATAGATTATATGTGTTTGTGCATGCATGCACACACAGAGCTGAGACAGAGAGAATGAATTTTATAAACAAATATTAGGCTATAAAATGTTATGTATCTATAGTTCTCTAAATCTAATTTCATGTCCTCCAAGTTCCCACTCATTAGACCTTTAGAAAATTCAACCGTCATTGTCTTGTCTCCTAGTACCTTAAAGGGACATCAACATAAATTGGCATCAGAAATAAAGGTGGGCTCAGGTTCTTAATTCACAAATTTTAGTATCTTATAATTGCTCCTAAATTATAGGATATTTCTATCAAGGATACACCCTACAACTAGTCTCTCAAATGTTGTATCTTCTTGAATCTTCAGGAATAATTCTCACAGTGATCATCCCTATTGGCTGTACATTGCCACCCTTCAATTGTTTCAGAGGGTGAAGGTGCCATTCTTCATTGCTCCCTAATCTAGGGGAGAAAACACACATTCTCCCTAGCTTTGGCTTTCTGAATTGTTCTCTCAAACTCCTCTCTCAATTCCTCAGAAAGAGAATTGAGCCTGAAGCTCTTGATTTCCATAACTGATTAGGAGGAGGTAATAAGGAAGCAAATTCCTCCCCCACCACTCTCTGCTACCCTCTCACATGGTCACAAGCTAGGTTTTGTATTATAAAACATGACACCACATTTAAAGGCCACCTGTCATGTCTTTGTTCAGCAGGACCAGTTCATTCCTCTGGCTCAGAGGTGGGAGTCCCTTCATGCCGCCCTGTCCGTGCGCTCCTCCTGATGGTACCGAGGGTAATCCTACTTCGTGCAGGCAGTCTAGACCCCATCAAGGATCATTGACCAGCAAACTGTCATAGCAAGAAAAGCCATGTCAGATCAGGAACTCAGTGCTATCACTGTATTTTTTTTTTAATATTTATTTATTTATTCATATAGAACTGGGGTACAGGCCAGAGATGCGGAGGGTGAGAGGATTCACCAGAGACAGAGTGGGGAGCAGAACAGGCAGATCAAAGAAGCACACTGCTGAGGGGAGCAGCAGGCGGGTCAGGAGAGGTCTGCCACGCCATGTGGTCACCTCTGGGGCAGGCGGGAATCGAACTCATGTGGAAGTGGCTTAAGCTTCTTAGTGCAGTGCTTTAACCCGCTGTGCCACCAGGGAGGGCCCCTGTCACTGTATTTTTATTTTGTTTTATTCTGTTTTGTTTTTTCTTAAATGACCTCTTGATAAGAAAATGTAGACTTTTGATTCATTTTCCATGACTCAATTTTTCCTTAGGATTTATAACCAACTCTGTTCACTTTGGACCATGCTGTTAAAGAAAAGTGTGTTAAGACCACAATACAATTTCATCAGTTTTTATAGCCAGTCCCCCAGAGATTCAGGCTATGTCATTGTCAATGATTAAGTAGGTGAAAAACACTTCTTTTAATCATAGTAAATACAAAGAAGAATTTTTCTTTCTGAAGTGTTACTGATTTGATTTCTGGTCACTCAGGATGAGCCTTAGTCACATTTCTTTACATCTAACTTTAAAATTTCCTATTCCTCTGTTCTTAAATGTTTCTGTGTCTCTATTGAGACATGGAAATAAGTCAAATATAAATTTCTCTTTAGAATAACATTATAGATCAATAACATCTGTTGAAAAGGCCTGGTAATGAATATGAAATGTTTAAAAAGTTAGTTACTGCACTCCTTGAAAAGTGATTGAGTTTCCTTGAATGCATATTTCTCCCTATGTATATGTTAGATGGAAGTCAATGTATTTTAAGTTAGAATGAATTTTGCAATGGAAATCATCACTACTCATGGGAGAATAATTTTCAAATGTTTGTGCCTATTCTTTATATCTAAAATTATAAAAGGGTTGGAAGGCAATTTCAGATGAAACATCTTTTTTCAAACCTCTATAAGATCTGATGTCTGATGCATAATACAGAGATAATTTTATTAATTCATTTCATTAAGTATATTTTATTATGTTTGTTTCATTTTCAGCTAGATGATAAATTCTTGAGGATAAATACCCTTTCTCTCTGTTTTTATTTTTTTTTATTTTTTATTTTTTTGGCTTGTAGCCAAAAAAACATGATTGAATAAATAAAATAAGAGTTAATTTTACTAATGCAGATTTTAGTGTAGAGCTTAGTTGCTCCCAAATTTATACGTATTAAAGTCACTGGGTAACTTTTTAATAAATGTCATATCCTGCTCAAGGTCCTGAATCTGTGGAAATGGGGCTCAGGAACCCATAGGTAGTAAGGTAGCCCCTCCATTGTTTTGGGAACTCCAGATGAAATAGGAAATGACCCCTTAGTTTAAAATAGAAGTGTAGCTGAATATAAAGTTGGAGTCACCAAGTATAAATACTTGCCATAAGGCTGAATGCAATCATCAAGAGAATGACAGAGGCAAAGCTCAGGATTTATAGATGGAGAAGATGAGAAGCCACCAGAAAAAGCCAAAAGGCAAGTCAAGAAGAAATAAATAAGGCAAGGGAGAGGGAAGAACTCCTAACAAAATTAAGCTAGAAAATAGTTTCAACAGTATGAGATTATCATTGATCTAAAGTTTAGGCAAAAGCAGTTTGATTGGAGTGACTTCAGGAAGAAACGGGGTGAGATCCATCTCCAAGTGGAAGATTGGTCATGGTAGAATCATGAGTAGTTCAAACCCAGTTGCACAAGAGAAGAAGAGAAGACAACATTACAAGAGGGAACACAGATGTAGTCATGAAAAAAGATATGATGGTAGAATCTTGGGCAAATTCTCTTCTAGACATCCTTATGCTTTTAATACCATAAGAAGCAATGCCACCAGCCAAGAGTGTGGTTTAAAAATAGAAGTGATTGTGTGAAATAGTCACTTAGAATAGAGTGGGGGAATGGACAAGACACCATGTGCGCTAGGACTAGATACATGTCCCTGGACTGCAATAGGTACAGGTTAAATATGGTTTTTATGAAATCAAAGTAAGCAAGTCAGCAAGGAGCTTATTTTTCTCCAGATCTATTTCAGGCTGTGGTACAGAAAAGAATAGATAGAAAGTTGGATTTAACTAGAGTTGGAATTTTGCTAGATGAAGATAATAATGGAGACAATAGCAAGGACATTAAGGGAGGATTCAGGAAGAGGATAGTGTGGACAAGGGAACTTCAACTATGAAAATGGAAGTGACTATACAAAGATGGAATCAGGTAGCGAGAAATGTTCAAGCTTCAGTTAGGGATTTGGAAAAGAAAATACTATGTCGGGGTGCTGGAGGGGAGTCAGTGAACTCCAAATGCTCCTGTTTTATTTTTTGATTTAAAGCAAGGCTACAAAGGGAACATTTAGAGAAGAGTCCAAAGACATTGGCAGTTTTGTTCATGATTGACCTTGAGCTCCAGAATGTAGAATGGGAAAGGTTTAGTAACTGAAGCACGGTGAGTGATGGATAAGGAGTCTCTATGGAGTGATATGGGGCTGAGGGTCTGAAGAACAAAAGATGACTTGGGAGACCCAAGCTATTTTGGGGTGACTAGAAACAAAATAAAATGGTACAATAAATGGTGCAATGAGTTCAATCCTGATGACATTGAAGCAGGGAGGAATGATGAGTCTGTACTAGTGAGGAGACAAATGTAAGGAATAAGTGTGTTAGTGGAGAGGCAAAGGTTTTATCAGGACTGGCCAGTGCTTTCTGGGGTTCTTTCTCATTCCTGTGGCTGTCACTGCATGTTATATCTGTATATTGCTTGGTAAATATTTGTGGACTGAGATTAATTCCTATTTGTGATAAACCACCAGTAAGCATCACTTAGGTTTGGATATGAGAGAGATTGCAGAAAATCAGGCCTCAACAACTTAGCATGGCTATGCAGTTGTTCAGTGTTAGAATTCTGTCCCATGTGACCAGCCACTGCTAAGTATTCCCAGCAGATCTGAGACTGAGTCATCAGTGACTCTGGGAGTTAGTTCCTTTCACCTGCAGTGCTCACTTTAAGTCACAATGACCTATTCTGACTGCGTGTAATGGCAGCACCATGGAGACCAAGATTCCTGGATTGTCCCCTGGAATAGGTGACTAGCTAGTACTATTTCTTTCCCTTGGAGTGAAAGGGAAAGTGAAGTCTAAGAAAAGGATTTTAATGTCACAATTTTCTTCACTGAATTGAGAAATAGATCTGAAAAACACTATTAAACTTCCTATTTTTAAAAGATAGCCTTTTCGAGGTGATTTTGGTATTTTTCAAATAGTGAAAGACTTTTTATGACATTAAAAAACTATTCTTTTTTTCACATTGAATAAAAGGCACAGTTCCTTTTCCTCTATGTTCCATATATGGGTGAAATCATTCAGTATTTCTCTTCTTCCAGCTAACTTATTTCACTTAAAATAACTCCCTACAGTTGCATCCATCTTGTCACAAATGACAGGATTTCTTCCTTTTTTAATAGCTGGATAGTACCACACTGTGTGTGTGTGTGTGTGTGTGTGTATGTATACACTATATCTATATATATACACTATATATATATATATGGCTATATCTATATAAATATAGATATAGATATAGCCATAGATATAGATATATACTACATTTTTTTGTAATTAACTCACTCTCATTGGCCACTTGGGTTGTTTCCATAGCTTTACTATAGTAAATAGTGCTGCAGTGAGAATAACATTGCTCTTCAAATTAGTGTCTGCATTTTCCTGATATATATCAAGGAATGGGATTACTAGATCATATGATAGATTTAATGTTTTGATAAATCTCCTTGTTTTCCATAAGGCTGGACTATGCTATACTCCCACCAGCAGTCTGCAAGGGTTTGTTTTTTTCCCACATTTCACGTTTCAACAATCACCAAGACCTATGATTTTTGAACTTTTTGAAAGGGGTCATTTACCTAAGTATAGCAAGTAGCATCTTGTTGTGGTTTAGACTTGTGTCCCCTGATAGTAAATGATAACGAGTATTGTTTGCACTGTGCCTGTTGGCCACCTGTATGTCTTCTTTGTAGAAGTGTCTACATAGCTCCTCTGCCGTGTTTTGATTGTGTTGTTTTCTTGGGAGTTTTGTGCATTATTTGTAGATATTCGATATTTATTCCTTGTGAAATGTATGATGTGCAAATATTTTTTTCCATTCAGTAAAGTAGTTTCATTTTAAGATTTATTTTTATTTATTTGTATATACAAGAACTGGGTTGTAGGCCAGAGGTGCAGAGGGTAAGAGGATTCATCAGAGACATAGTGGGGAGCAGAACAGGTGGATCTACTGAAATACACAGCTAAGGAGAATAGCAGGAGAGACAGGAGAGGTCTGCTGCGCCATGCGGGTCAGCTCCTTAGACAGGGATCAGACTCATACTGTGGCTTTTGATAGCTTGATAGAGCTGAGACTTTAACCCCTGAGCCACCAAGAAGGATCAGAGCATCTTTATTTTAATGTTTGTTTGTTTAACTTTGCAGAGTCTTTTAGCTGAAGTAGTTCCCATTCATTAATTTTTGGATTTGCTTCTTTACCACTGTAGTTGAGTTCACAAAGACGTTCCCAAAGTCAATGTCATGGAATGTTTTGCCTATGTTTTTCTCTATGTATGTTATGATTTCAGGTTTACATCCAAATTGTTAATGCATTTTAAGTAAATTTTTGTGGATGGTGTGAGATAGTTCTATGGTTTTATTCTTTTGCATAATGACTGTCCAATTTTCCCAACACCATACTAAAGCAAAACCGATCCTAAAAATATGACTGTAGAATTGGGGTTTTATGTGGGAGGGGAATATGGGGCCCAGGAGCAAAGGGAGAAGGGGACATATCAGAAGGATCATGGTGTTTTGGTGGAGTTAGGTAGTAATATACATATGAAGAGTTAAAACTTGTACTCCCAAATAGTATACATTACTGTAAAATACACTGCCTCAATAAAAAAATACAATAAGGAGGAAAAAAATATCTAAAAAGTAAAAGATACATAAACACAGGGATCAAGAAATCCTGAAGTACCTTCTTCACAAACATTCTGGTTAGAGAAGGAATTCATTTTTAAAAGGGAGATGAGTGGCACGTAATCTTATTTTTTTTTATTTTTTGCATTAAGTTAAAATTAAATTTTGGATTAAATTAAAATTAAAACACAAATTTTAATGTGTGTTAATCTGTGAGATTTGAAAGTTGCAAATAATATTTTTATTGAGGTAGTAAGTTGATGAAATGCATGCATCATGTTTCCAAGTGCTATGGATTGAACTGTGTCTCCCTCCCAATGCGATTGTATCTGAACAGCTTTTTGGAGGTCATTAAGATTAAATGAGGACATAAGGACCCTAATCACAGCACACTATGGCTTTATAACCTGCACGTTTGATGTGTGAGAGAGATTCTGCTCCATGCCATTTAAGGATACAGCAAGAAGGTATCATTTTCTATGAGGGCTCTCTTAGAAACTGACTGTGCTGGCTGCTTAACCTTGGACTTTAAGTCTGCTGTCTCCTGAAATGTAGGAAAATAAATTTCTATTGTTGAAGCCAACCAAAGTACATTTTTGTTATTGGCTGTTGGATCAGATTGAGACACCAATCTGCCTACCTTTCTAGAAATGATTTTCCTAAAAGAACAGTAGATATAGGTTCATGTTTCATTTTTTGTTGTGATGACATCTGAAAATGTATGAAGAGTAAAATACTTTTGATGGAGATGTTTAAATATTTTAAGAATTATTAAGAGATTTGCTCTCCTATTCACACTCTAGTTTCTCCTAGGTTGGGACTCTTCTTGAGGTACTGGCCTTGCTGAGCCAATGAATGAAATCTTGCAAAGAATTTGCTGAGGGACAAAAGAATGTGCAAGAAAAAAAATACTGAATAATATGTTACTTTTCAGAATCTATGTTAAATGAAGCCTTAACTGTTCTTTGGACCCAGCTTTGTACTCAGTTCGCATCAGGTTGTCAAGTAGTAGAAAACTCATTTGTGCTTTTTATTTTTTCCAATTGAATAAAACTAGCTTGACACTGGCTAACTCAATATCAAGATTATTATCTACAGATCAATAAAAGCAATCACATTTTGTGCCACTGTAGACTTAGGTACCTGAGATTTAGCATTACCCTCAAATAAATCTCAACACATGAAAAAGAAGGAAAAATGTTTATCACACACAAGCAAATATAAGTGCATCACCATTACAGATCCGTATCCGTACATATTTTCAAGCAAGTCCATGTTTCTTCACCATTCTTATTAGCACAAGTCAGATTACTGAAACTTATATTTTTCCTTTCAGTTAGATGATCTTGTAAGAAAAGTCAAAACATTATAACTCTTACTAAAAATGAAAGCAAAAAATCATTAAAAATCAGTAGGTTCTGTACTCCAACCAATTGGTGAGAGATCTGATCAAGAGAATGCAAAACCCAGCTCTCTAGGAAAAGAAATTTCATTGTTGCCCTGCTGAGGCAGTCAAGAAAGTGTGTGTGTGTGTGTGTCTTTTCCATGTAATTGCCATAGTTCAAGTTCATCTGTTTACATATTGTATCTATGCCTCTTTAAGACACATTTACTAAAATTAATTGCTTATGTATCAATACTTAATTGTCAAGTGGCTGCCTTCAATACACCACACCATAGCTTGGGTCTCATTCATTGAAACAACTCAGCCTAAATACAATGGCAGGAGAGTAGATTCTCAGCAAACACTATTGTCTGAGTGAATGAATGAATGTGATTTGCATACTGTGTTCCTATTTCTTCTCATGGCATAAGACGCCTCTGTTCTCTGCCCAGTTAATCTATGAAACTGATCATGAAATTTTCTTAGACAAAGGATTCATCTCTTCCTCCATTCTAGAATTTTATACTTGTTAGTCCAAACTCAAATAAGCATTTTCATTTATTTGAACTCTTACAAAATCTCCCTTTCATAAATTCCAATTTGTATCTATATTTTCTTAGTTTGCTTAGCAGAATCATGCAGTCTCTGTTCTGAAGAATCCTCTGGTAATCTCTATGGCTGCAGAGTTACTTTTAATGCCTGCAAAGCAGATACACCCCTGACAAAGCTCTCTAAATTGCCTTTCCTTCTCACTGTCAGTGCAGTGCTTGTTCTTTATTTTGCTCTTTGTCTTACTGACCCGCTAAAGACAAAAGAACTATGTAATGGTCTTTCAGACGTGCTTCTGCTGCCTCTGTGCTGTATCTTCCTAGTATGTAGTGTGAGAGGTCAATGCAACAGGCCTCTCCTGTCCTGGATAGGGCTCTGCCTGGCAGCAGTTTCTCTACTTGGTGCTCATCACTGTTTTTAATTGCAAACACTCCTCCATTCATTCTTTTTATAATTCCTATAGACTTTGGAGGAAATACTTTGACTATCTTGATAAACTGTGAGATGTGCAAGCACCAGGGAAAACTTTGGACCAAGGATATAAGAACAGGTTTGGGTACTCCAATTGAATCTCCAATGAGCTATATACGATTCCTTCTCCTAATGTGTGAAGGAAATATATGTTTTTGTAGAAAATTATATTCCCTTAAAATGTAACTTATCCATCAAAATAGCAGACACATTTTCTAAAGGACTCGGGGCAATTGTGTTGATGGAGAGAGAAGACTTGGGGCCTGAAGCCATAGGAAGGTCCAGTCTCCTGGTGTGACTGTTAATGGGACCCAGAAGTCTTAATGACCAGGCCCTTGGAGCCTCTGCTTGACTAGTGTTGTGACCAGAAAAGGAGCTACAGGGAGGGTGGGGGAGGGATGTGCACTAGGTGGGACCAAAGTAGGACTATTTAGCAAAACCAAGTCAGAGAGCAGCGAGTTAGAGCTGAGGCGGAGGTGGAGAATGGGATAAAGGAAAACATTCCTTTGTGGGTTACAAAGTGTTGCTTTTAGATCTTCAACCAATATGGAAAATTCCCTTTTACTCCATTTGGTTTGTAGACTGTTTTAATTTCTGAAATTCATACGGAGTTTCAGCTACATAAGATGACAAATTGTTTTTGTTTTGTCCTCTTTTTTTTTTTTGGTATTTGTTTGTTTAATTGTTTAAAGATTTCTTTTCTACCCTGTGATTTTGTACTTAGTTGTAATTTTCAGCCACACTTGCAGAGAACAGCATCAACACAGATCTACATCCAAAGTGCATTTTCACCATGGCTGCCTGACCACGGGGCACAGAATGTTAGGGAGCAGGGCTTAATTAGATGTGAGTCATAATGATTCTTGGAATCTAGTACAAAGTCCATGGGGAGATGGGGCAGTTGAGGGCAGGAGACTGTAGACAGGCTCTCACAGCATTGCATGAACTAAACTTGGAAGGAGAAGCATTTTCATTTGAATGCTACGAATTCCCTATTTGTAAGATACCAGAATCTTCCAGGATGGCGGGAGGTCAATGTCAGACCTTTGACTGTTCCTTCCCTTCCAAGTGCCTTAGCAGAAGCAGATTCCCTGAGGAAGGGGCTGTTCCTGGGGAACTTCAGTAAGAAGACCTTTGATCCATAGATATAAATTCTCTCCTCCCAAAACAATACATTTTCACAATCAGCCAAGCCAGAGACAGAAAAACAAACCTTGGGTCATGATTTAAACATAACTTGAATATGGTGCCAGGATTCAAATCCTCACAGTCTAAGACATGCTCACACCAACGGAGAGCCCAAGGCCTCCAGCTCTAACCCCAAGCCACAGAGAGAGCAGTACCCTCAGGGAATCATGGCATTGCTGATGGCAGGGATGGGAGATAGACAGTGAACAGACTGACAAGGACCAACTTTTCCCAGGTGTCAGTGGATCAGCAGAACTGCTGCAGGAAGTATTCAGAGCAGAAGACCAAGACCAACAAGACCATGAAATGGTACTCATAGTATGAAAATGAAAGTCATAAAATACTTAGAGTGGTAATAAAATTGAATCCAGATTCACCAAGCAGTTTTGTAGTTCAGAGGAGTCCAAAGTCATTCCCAGAGTTCTCTCTGTAAGTAAAGCTAATAAGGGGTGGGAAAATTACTTCACCTCACTACTTTCAGAATGAACCAGACTCTGTGGGGCTTTGTTCAGGAATGGCCCAGAGAGCGCAGGCAGCCAGGATGCTGGAAGAATTCAGCTTTTTTGAAGTCCAACATTCCCTCCTCAAGCAAGGTCTAGGTGAGTGCAGGAGGAAACGTTCCTTCACTCCACATTGTGGGCTGACTCTTGGGTGCTTCCCCAAGCTCAGGATAGAAGCTGGCAACTGAGACACATTTCTAATGAGGCTGTGTTGCTATAATCATCTCCTTGTGTTTCCTCTCCCCATTGCATGGTTGGACATGTTAAATAACCAGGCTCAGGCTGTCTGCAGCTTAACACTTGGAAAGAGTTCTGCCCTCGTTGGAGTGCACACATATTCACTCAAGCGTGTACATGCCAGCTTGGTCAGCAGTATTCTTTATGAAGAATATATGACATGTCACTTTAAAAATATGTTAAACTTTCATTTACCTTCTCATTTTCTAAAGAGATTATAAATTACCTTCTCATTTTCTAAAGAGATTATAAATTCTACTAGAATATAATCACATAGAACCCATTTTAAATTACTCTCCTCCTTTCCCCAAACTTGCCTACCCATTCTCTCTTCTCTACTTCATTCTCAGTATCATTTTCTTCTTCGTTCGCTTTTCCTTTCCAATCTCAGCTTTCTCTTACCTTTTTCTCACTTCTCATTTTTCAGTCTCATATGTCAATTGAAGCCTATAGAATAGCAAATTAATTTCTTTTTTTTTTTAAGATTCATTTACTGATATATACAGAAATGGGGTATAGGCCAGAGGTGCAGGGGCAGTGAGAGGATTCACCAGAGACAGAGCAGGAAGCAAAACAGGCAGATCTACTGAAATACACTACTGAGGGGAGCAGCGGGCAAGAAAGGAGAGATCTGCTCTGCCATGTGGGTCACCTCTGAGATGGAGGATCAAACTTGCACCTTACACCAAAGCGGTTGCAGCTAGCTTGCAGTGCTGTGCTTTAACCCATTGTGCCACCAGGGAAGCCCAGAAAATTAATTTCTAAAAGGAATAGCAAGTGGCAAACTGACTAAATATGTCCAGTTTCAGTCAGTAAGCTGGCCCTGGGAATTAAGGATTGGACTAAGGGATTGCTGGAGGAATTGTTCTTTATGTGGCTGTGAGAGACACTCCAGAATTAGGTTTCCCAAAAGGAACTGAAAAACTATGAAAAACTATGGAGCTGAAAAATAGCCCTCTGAAGAACTGTTGGAGGTGCGCAAGTCAGAATAGAAATGAAGCATATTTGTATCATAGACTTTACTATAAGAGGAGAGGAGGTTATTTGTAAAGGTCAGTATCACACAATTGCCTTCCCTATCAGGTTCAAAGTCCCTTCTAACAATAACGATTTCATGGAATCATCCATTAGATTCATTTTTGTTTCTCTATATTACTTGTCCATAATAATGCATGATATTATGCATAAAGCAGATAAGTTAGGAATAAATGGGTAAATGAGACATAGTTCCTTCTTTGGTATGAATCATCCTAGGAAGGAATATAAAAACAATGTTAAGGACAGTGTTATTAACACAGAACAATTGGTTTGGAGTAAAGGCAGGCTTTTATGTGTGATGCCATAGCACAAAGAAGAGACTGATGCAGCCTGGGTGGGAGGAACTCATCCAAATGACATTCTCCCTCCTACTGCAGCCAGGACTTCTAGGAAGGGAATGTAGAAAATTTCAAGGAAAATGATCCAAAGCACAGTCAGTCTCCTGAAGCCTAAGTTAGTCAGGGCTGAAGCTTGCCTGGTTCTGAGGGAAGTAAGAAGTTAGGCTAAGGTTGGCTGGTGGAAAATCCTGTGATTAGGAACTTGTCTGTTCATGTGTCAGTGCTTCCATCCTACTTTTCTATGCAATACATAGATAGATTAGGGGAAAAAAAAAATCTGTGGCCATAATAGGAAGCGCACACATCTGATAGTCCCTTGTGTGTTAATATGGCCTTTGAATTTTCTATGAAATGATAGAATATGTATCATTTTGAAACCTCATCTTTTTTTTTAAGATTTATTTATTTATTCGTACAGAGCTAGGGTACAGGTCAGAGATGTGGAGGGTGAGAGGATTCACCAGAGACTGAGTGGGGAGCAGAACAGGCAAGTCAACGAAGTACACTGCTGAAGGGAGCAGCGGGCGGGTCAGGAGAGGTCTGTCTCGCCATGTGGAGCTCCTCCGGGGCAGGCGGGAATCGAACTCATGCGGAAGTGGTTTAAGCTTCT